>NC_057802.1:382363778-382378955 GCF_018294505.1 Triticum aestivum | reverse complement strand
CCGCTGAGCTGCCCAAGGTGATTTCCTTCTTTGCCGATCTCGATTGTGGTTTTTCATCTAAGTATGTGGTGATTTTTTTAGAAAAGGAAGTATGTGGTGATTAATAATGCAAAATTTTATTAGCTTCGATGCCATGCTATACACAGTGGTTTAAATAACTTGTGTTTCTTATACTGAAAAGTAATTCAGAATTTGTTTCTGTTTCAATTAGAGCCCTGATGCAGACAAGGAGTGTGTGGTTGTACATGTCACTCGCTATGAGGCGGACGACCTGAATATACGCACTAGGAAAACAGAGTTCTTAGGTTGTTGGATCCTGGAAGCCATTTGCGGTTATACCAATGAAGAGTTGTATTCCAGCCTCATTGTTGTCAGGCGTGTTGTCCAGGGTGTACTGAAGCACAAGAAGTTCAAAGCTACTCCTTCGTTTGTGAGGCATACTGTTCTTGTCAAGCTTACGCAGGAAGATGACGTGGCATGCCTCCACAAACAAGTTTATCAGTGGCAAGGCCACAAGGTTGTCTTCATGAAGGTTCACAGGATTGAGCTGCTGCGGGACGTCCTCGATGATGTTCATGGCAAGGTCCGTCTTGTGTCCAGCCCAAATTAGATCGAGGCATGAAATAGTTGCCCCAGCTAGTGTTTAATAGTAGTTTGGATTGTGTCTAATTATCCAAACCTTGCCTGTTATCGACCCCTCTGGGGCTAGTACTCTGTTTGAATCCATCTATGGGAACTGCTGCTGCTTTTGTGTGCCCGTGAATCATGTGAGAACCATCGTAATTGTTGCCGAAACAGATGCGTCCTCACTAGTTTTTTCATGAATATGGCATGGTAAGACATAAGTTGTCACGGTTTATCATACGAGCAGTGTGTGTTTTGATGAAATAGAGCACTCGTTCGAGAACCGTGCGCCGACGTATACATAAGTACTTGTAAACACTGTTGGTGCTACCCCACTTGTAAGCAGTTGTGCAAAACACGACACATTGGCTCAGCTTGCTTCAACACTAGGCTATCGACCAGCTAACAATCAACAATCTGCTGTCTGACATATAATCAACTATGTATCTTGTTACAGTGGTTCATGCAGTTAATTGAGGCCACAATGTAATAAATTCCAAACGTTCTCACGCTAGTCCAGCGCTCATGTGGAACACTCACATTAAACTCGTCTTCATAAAAAACTTGAAAAGCATAAGTTAAGCAATTTTATACATCTCAATGATTCATAGAACATAACAAACATATACTAGTTCACAGCAAAAGACAAAGTTGTGAGAAGGTTTACAAATCAGGAAAAAACAAGCAAGGCTTCTCTGAGCAAAGGGCCTCCCGGCAGGCTTAAATTTCCTGGAGTTCACTCTGGTTTTTTCTTGTTGCCACCATTCAAGGTTAGGTTCTCTCATTCCAGAATAGCCAATTATAATTGTGGTCTCAGCTGGAATGCTGAACTGAACCATGCAGTGTACTGACCAGCTGAAATGCTTGTGCATTCCACTAAATTTAAGCACCGCTATTTGCAGAAATAAGCAGACCACAATGCCTCTTGTCCGCGCACCTGTCCAAAAAACCGCCGTGCAGCCGTGCCAGCTAGTCCTCGGTCCATTGATGAACTGGTAGAAAGTGCATTCCGGACTAGGATGCAGTTGTTTTCGCTCGTCCCTGCACTGCAATCAGGAAGTAAAACGTACGAATCAGCTTCTTTTAGATTGCGTTGGTCATTCTACCTTAGTTACTAGTACCAATGTAGGGATACCTTGAAGACGGGAGGTTAGACGACGACAACGAGGGATAGCCATCTCATTTTGCGCAGTTGTACTAAAACTGAGGTGTGTGCTTTTGATTGCGCGGATAGAAACGATACGGAGACAGACATCCCTGTTTGCGCAAATACAAAATACGGTTATTTAAACAGTGACAGATATTACTACTTTCCCCTGTTTCCTCTTAGAACCAAGTCCTAGATTCATGCTACAGCTTTCCCACTTTCTTCCCTGTTTGAACCAACGCTTTGAGTCGACTGTATGAACTAGCTTTACTTCTAATAATAGTAGAAGTCTAGGTGGCTTTGGAACAGCGGACGGAAGTAGAAAAGGATCCACACGAAGGGAGCTGGGGCCGTAGAGCAAGGCAGGTTTCGAAGGAATATATACCTGAGGGTCGTCAGCATGTGGCAAAGATGGCGTCGGGAGGCCGCATCTTGGCCATAATACCGCATGGAGGAAGAAGGGGTCGGAGGCCCTCCCGAGCCGGCGCTCTCTCGGAGAGAATGGCACGGCCGCCGATCGGGACGCGCGGGCAGCCGTTGGTCTCCTCCCTCGCCGCCGATGATAGCGTGAACGATGCACCTACACCCCTGCCCCGGTCGAGGTTGTCCGGCCGGATTTGTGACCGGCCGTGAGCTGAGAGAGAGTGTGGCCGCCTATGTGTTGCTTAGATCTGGAGAGCATGAGAGAGTGAACGAGAGGAACCCTACTAAAGCAAGCGCTAAGGCTCCTGCTTTTATATATAGTGGAGTGATTTTGTTGTACCAGCTTCAAAAAAATGCGCTCCTACGTGTACCCGCGAGTGGGTGTGAGAGAACTAGTGCGTGCGTGCACCGCTTCTCTTCATGAGAGTACAATATACTATGCCCAAAGAACGTTCGCCGCAAGAGTAATAGTATAAGTGTGTGACGTGTGAGCTAAAATAAAATATGCACGCCGTCTTTTGTTTTTTAGAAGTTCTGAGGGTAGGGTGTGAAGAGCACATATGTGCGTGACGTCTACCTGCAGATAGACGGTGGGTGCGACGTGTGAGTCTGCGAGAGGACTCGGGAGAGTCATGACTCGTGAGGGTGCGTGTGCGTGAGAGAGAGGGGGGCACGTATCAATGCAATGCATGTGTCCGTAAATCATTATCCTACAAACGTTCGCCACAAGCCTTTTCCTGACGAACGCCATAAGAACCGTTAGATCGGCATCCGACAGTGTCAGTTTTGCCATGTCATTTAACAGAACAGCCACTCCTCCTACAGACAAATCTTCCACGTGAGTGTTAGCAACTGCCGTATGCTCCCTCCGTTCCGAAATGTAGTGCATATAGCTTTATTGAAAATTCGAACCTCGCAAACTTTTACCGAGTTTTCGTGTACCAAATTGCACATGTAGAATACCATGTATATATCATTTCATTCATCTTCGAGAGGTAACTATAAAGATGGGTGAGGAGTCTACAAAGAAAGACCATCGTATCACCCGCAGCAATTTCAAGCATCCTTTAGTGTCGAGGAATATCATAGGAACTCTATATGATATGATTTTTATAGGATTTTTTCCTTTAGAGCCAATTGGTTCATAGGAATAGATTCATATACTCCACATTTCAAAGGAAATAAACATGATATCATTTCTATAGCTTTAGAGCCACTTGGTTCATATGAATGGATTCCTATACTCCCTTAATTTCAAAGGAAAATAAACATTAGCGTATATTCAATAGAAAAGTCCCTATGATATGAACCAAATTACATCTCTTTTCTAATCCCTCCTCATAGGAATTGAGATACATGTCATCTCTAGATTCAATAGAAAAGTTCCTATGATGTGAACCAAATGACATCTCTTTTCCAATCCCTACTCATAGGAATTGAGATGCTCCATGTCATCTCTTTCCTTACAACTTCCATGTATACATCTTCTATTCCTAAATAGATAGTACAACCCACTAGTAGCTTTTTTCCAAAACATGCAACTATTCCACAAGAACTATATAGTGTGCCAATAACTTTGAAAGATGGTCGCTGGATGAAGCTAACCCGACAGTGCAGAGATAGGCAAATCCGAGCACTACTGGCCGTTGGATATCATCAACATTCCACCAGATCTGCCACATGTACAATTTAGAAGACTCCATGGTTGAACTTAAGCATAATGCACAAACCTCAAAACACAAGCACTTCTCCTTTGTTCTAGAATCTTCTGTATCATAATTGATTATTTTTTTCTAAATGAATTGCCATTATTTGTTTTTTACTTTATGATTTACAACGCACAACCCCATGAATCTTAACATTTTTATAAAACTAATCGATTTTGAATGAGATGAACTATAAGAACTAAACGAACATCTACATCATGCATATATGACTCAAAGCTTTTTCTATAGTGTGTATTTATTCGTAATTTGGTTTCGAAATCTCATGCGTTCAATACATGTGTACCTTACTAGTTTTGAGTAGAGTAGCAAATTTCACGCGGCCCCGGGTATATCAAAATGCAGGGCCCATGCATCATTGCCTTTCGGTCGAACCTACGTCCACAATTTTTTGTACGTACTATATCTCCACTGGTCCCCGAACCCAAAATGCTGCCTCGTTCCCGTAAAACCAAGCGGCCCACACATATTTAAGGCGTCGACTCGAACCCGTTTACTACGACGTGGCCCCGCACGCCGTAGTACTCCTACAAACCCTACCGCCGCACTCATCATTGGTTTTCTTCAAGAGGACGAGGGAGAAGCCGATTTGTAGTGGAGGCGCTTTCAAAAAAAAAGGATCTATAGTGGAGACCCCTACCCTAGGGTGCCCTAGGTATCTGCCGCACGCATCATTGTTTTCTCTTTTCTTTATGCTCTTGCGCCCTAGAATGAAATGATGGTTGCTTCGTCCGTCCAGCTTAATGCGGGAAAGGTGGGGCTTTGTGATTTGACCCCTCATCGCTCATTTTCTACTACTGCGACGCTACGACCGGGGTGCCTCCAATTCCAACCGCTGCTCCGAACTGTAATTTGGTGCATCGCACGTGGAACAAGACGGTGGATGAGCCACATGTCGGCCAAAGGGGTCCTGTTAAGTGTGTCGCCATTTCGTGTGCGGACTGACCCTGCTTGAGTTGCTACGCCAACACGACAGGAGCAGCCTACCACTTGGTTTTGCTCCTTGGTGAATCCCGACTATATTGATCTAAAAAGATACGTGCTGAACTACCCTCTCCGTCTCGGTTTTTTTGTTTTTAGGCGTCTCGGTTTATAGGGCTTGCACGTAGTTCTAGGTCATCCATTTGACTAACTAAATAAGAGTTACTATGTCACAAAAAGTATATCATTGGATTCTTAAGCGGATGTAGTTGTATTTAAAAGTCGAGGGCGGGGCTTTTCCTGCGCGGTAGGCGGGACAGTTCCGCCTAGTCGATTCGACAGAGATGCGAGAAGACGAGGGAGTAGGCTGCTGCAAATGTAGGGCTGTGTGATTTGACAGCAAGTTACTGCTGGACAGGTGGGGCCCCTTGATTTGACTTGCCATTATCATTTTAACTGCGGCGCTACGACCGGCGTGAGTCTCCCGATTCCTGACCACCTCCATACAGGTGCCTCTCCCAATGCTCCACCATGTAGTAGAGGCTGGCTCTTGCATGAGAGCCCACTTCTCCACTTTTTCCTTGCCTCTCTTTCCTCCACATATGCAAAAATGCCATGTAAAGCGCACTATTGTACTTACTTTTACTTGCTCCTACAGGTGCTTAAGCTTGCCACATAGGCATAAAGTCTGATGTGGCAAGTTAATCAAGAAGAGAGAGACTAGTTTGGTGACCCAAGGAAGAAACGGTGCTAAGCGCGTGTACCTAGGTGAAAAGACAATTTTGAGTCTATAGCTAATTAAATGAAGCGAACTTAGCAACACCATTTCATTGGAAGAGGTCACTCCTTGGCAAATGCAATAAATACTAGTACTCCCTGTGTCCCATAATATAAGAACGTTTTTGGCACTACACTAGTGTAAAAAACGTTCTTATATTATGGGACGGAGGGAGTACGAAGAAAGAGATAGAGAGGAGTAAAAAAATTTACACTTATAGCCAACCTTGTTGTAGTGTGAGTGACTAAGTGATGACTATGTATGACATGCCAACATCAGATAGCCTAACGCACCGTGTTAAATCTCCAAGGGCGCGATCGCGCGAGCGACGCGACGGTGGTGGTAGGCGCGACCATGATACGGGCTGCTGGCAGCCCTTGGATCTGAGATCAAACGGTCGCATGCTAAGTTGCTGAAAATTTACAGGATAACCCTCCAGGATAGGATATTCACCCATAGGTCTAGAATCACGCCATGCAACCATTCGATCTTAGATCCAAGGGCTCTCGGAAGCCCGTATCATGGGAGAATGGAAAGCCACTACCCTGCCGTTCGCACGCTGGCAGTTCGCTCCTACTCGTCCCCGCACGTCCTTCAATACTACGGCGGTTCGCTCCTAGTCGTCCCGTCCATTCACATTACGGCAGTTCCACTAATCCTAACCCTCCTCCCAAATCCATGCCGTCCCAAATCTCCATGATCGGCGGTGAGTACAAGGTTAGAACCATCACCGGCGATGAGTTCGACGTCATCTACACCCGTTCTTCCGCGATGGTGAAAGGATGCCTTTCTCGCTTCAGACGCATGTTCGAAAACTCAGATGATGAGTGGGTCGCTGGGCTAGATGTTGAGTACACCACAATCCTGGGACGAGAGAAGGATCTAAACGACGAAGAGAGGAAGAAGCCCGCCGTGATCCAGGTTTGCGTACATAACGTTTGCTTGGTCTACCACATATGCCATGCCGACGTTGAGTGCCAGGATTTTAAGAACTTCCTCAAGGACAAAACAGTGAAATTCGTTACTGTAGACTTTAAGAACGACAAAGAAGTCCTGGGTCGGATAGGCCTCGTTGTAGGCAACCCCTTCGACCTCCAGAAGAATCGGCTGGTGCCCTCTTGTCAGCCTTCAATGCTGACCCTGGCAGGAGCCATGGTTCATCCTTCGTACCGTAAACTGGAGAAACCTCATTACACATTTCATCGTCATGCATGGCAGCGGAATGTACTAGATATAGACCACACCCACTACGCTGCAATGGATGGCCACCTTTGTTTCAATATCTACAAGGGTTGGATGAAGAGCAACAGCCAAGTGTGCGGTTTGAGCAAAGAAGTATCGGCCAAGAGGAAGAGGGACAAGGACGAAGTCGAGGACGTGGACGAGGACTCCGAGTAAGGTGGTAGTGTCGTTGCTCATGGTGGTTCTAAACTTCTAATGCAGTGTCTACCGGATTAGTTGCATAGTTTAATTTCAGGTGTGCTTAGTTTAATTTGAGGGGTGTGTTGTGCTGAGCCCCCAGCAGAACTATGTTATGTTTCTTCTCGTTACTTTAACTCTTCAGTATGTACATACTACTAGTATTTCTTTAATAGAATTTAGCACCCCAATTAAGCACGTACTAGCTTTTTTAATAGTACTATATGCATAATTTGGCGACGAGAGCTCTCTATATGTACCAGCTTTTTTTAATTTCAATTTTTGCTCCATGGCGCAATCCATCGATAGTACTACTGTACAAAAGTATACATTTTTTAAAAGGCTAGAGCACTGTTCATCACATATATAGCCAGTTAAATTCTCAACCTAGAACGACGTGCATGCCATGTAGTAAACCGATACGGAGGAAGTACATTAAAAATGAGGTGATTTTACCGAGCGATCGGCGGGGGAGCATGGCCTGTCATGCGGTCCCACGTGTCATCATGTACCAAGGCGATGCACGTGTCCCTCTTGAGGCAGAAGCAATACCACGTGGTTTGAGATGATGGCGAACCGAAGTGTGAAATAATGGTTGCTTCGTCCGTCTGGGAAGGTGCGGCATTGTGATTTGACGTCTCATTGCTCATTACTACTACTGGGCCGGTACGAGTGGGGTGCATCCCCCTGCTGTTCTGCACTATTATTTGGTGCTTGACACGTCGACCCGGTTGCTATATGTCCCACATGTCGGCGACCGGAAGTACATAATTCATGAAAGGGAGCGTTGACGGAGGAGTATACTACAGAATTCATGAAAGGGAGTGACTTAGTTTTGGAAAAATCTGTTTTTACGGAGTACGTACCCACTAGGATTTATAGGGTCATCTAAAAAACATTCGTTTTTCCGTTTGATAAGTCTCAATTCTACTATACTAGTAGTAGTACCATTACATGTTGGATTTCGAGGTGCGTTAGATCACCCGATGCAAGCAGTGTCAAGAGGAAACTAACCAATGCATGTACAAGTTCATGGAAATTTAGTGGTCATTCATGCATTCGTTCTAATTAATGCCTCGGTAAACATAACTTCTTGAGAAAAACGAGCGTACTAATTACTTGTGCAAACTACGAAATTAATTCGACCACTCACCGTCTACCTTGGTTGGAGAGATTTTGAATTGAGCTATAAACTGGAAAGGAGGGAGTAGTAACTTTTGTCTCGATTACTATTTGTGGCCCTGTATAGATGCAAAATGTATTTTTTTATAGTGGCCTTGTATAAGTAAATGGAGGGAGTACTAACCAAAGTACGTAGTAGGGACGAGGAGTAAACGGAGGGAGTAGTAAAAATTTCTCCTCGTGCTGCGAGCCACCGCGTGCGTGGGCGAGGGAGCAGGCGTAAAGGCGTACAGTAGTAGTAGTAGTAGTACTACTACTACTCATAAGCAAGCTTCACCTCATCCTGCGAGCCACCGCGCCCGTGGGCAGGGGAGACGGTGTACTAAGCAAGCTTCTCCTCGTTCTGCGAGTTGACGGGACACATCAAAAGTACTCCAGTGTATAGAGCCTTGCCTCTAAGGTAGGCCCCACATGGTTTGCCTCTTTTTTTAATTTAACATAATGCGTCAAGTCGCAATTTGTTTGTTCACCCGTGGTAGACGATCCTCCCTCCACCAAGTGGACAACCAGTACACGTGCCAAATTACCACGTGGGCTGCGTTTTTTGTACAGAAATGAGCTCTACCGTGTACCCGCGCGGGTGTGGTTGGGAAAGAGACGGGAGTACGTGCACCGTGCGTGCACCTCTTCTCTTCGTGCAAGTCCCCCACCTACGTGGGTGTGTGTGAGAGAGATACAGACCTAGACATAATGCGCCGTCCATCCCCATGCCTCCGCCCAGTCCGACCACCAGTCACCACCACACCCCACTCCTCCTCACCTTATCTCTCATCTTTCTCCCTCCATTTTTATATACAAGGGGCCACTATCAAAATTACAATTTGCAGATATACAAGCCCACTAACACTAATCGATGCAATATTAATGGTGTTTGCCTCGTGGTACTAGCAAAGGAGGACATTAATTATCCCTTGCATGCATGCGGGAGTTTGTAAAAAAAATGCATCTTGATGTTCCGTGCAATGCACGAGCATCTTGCTAGTCCATGAAAACAAAACATGGCAAAATTCCATGGCGAACGAGGGATTTGAATCTGTTGGGAGGGGCTGTTTGGATCTTGCCGGGGTAGCCAAAATATTGGCGACCCTTTTGTCCACCGGTGCCTTTGCCACCGATGAACGAGGAATGGCTCGGGTGCTCATGCTGTCATGCATCCTCTAGCGCGCACGTTGGAGACGAGCTCGCATGAGCTGTGTTTTTTTGTCCCACAACGCCGCCCGAGCCGCCCGCAGACCGACCGGCGACCCGCAAATTACGCCATCCAACCGTAGCCACACACATTATGACAGCAACTCAACCAACCGGACGAAATTCACGCAAACACGTAGACAAAATGATATTTCATATAAACAACGACGGAAATCATATAAAATACTAGAGTTTCATACAAACATGACAGATTTCATTACATTCAAATGAACTACGCGGTGCTAGTTCTGGACAGCACAGGTATATAATACCTGGCCTAAATGGTCGCCCGCCGATCGATTTGTGTTCCTCATGTCCGGCAGCACGATCACCGGACTGCCGGGAGCCCTGGAGGTATATGCTTCAGCGCAAAGGACGGCTCGCTTCCCCATTGCCCAACTGATATCCTTGGCTGGTGCCGAAGATGATGGTGGCCGGCACCGGTTCGAGTTCATCACCGGCCACTACTTCGCCATGGTCGGCACCGGCTCGAGTTCATCCTAACATTCCCCTCTTTCGTGGAGCCCATGCGGGGTCGACGAAGGTCCTCGCAACAAAAGGATCCGGCAAGACACCTGCTGTGTATGCCGGCATCGCCTCCGCGGTGGCCTTCATGGGACCCAAGCGGCGGCGGCCTCCCGTGTTCTACTTCTCCTCGATGATGGCGGCGGACGAGGAGGCGCTGGCCACCGACTCGTCGCTCTCCGCGCACCCGGCTTCTGTCGCTGCTTGCATGGCGCGGCCGCCGGCATGGGACTCTCGGCACAGAAACGGGAGACGCGGTACGAGGCGGCAGCGTGGACGGCAACAACGACGCCCGTGCGCCGCTCCTCGTCGAGCTGGCCTGGAGCGGCAAGTTGTTGAACCGCGCGCCGGCTTGGGGCGGCAACTGGCTCCGTCGGGCGAGGGGAGGGAGGTGGATCAGCGAGCTGCATAGCTCGTATCCGGCGGGCTACCCAGCCGGCTTGGATGCAGAATAACTACTCTTCGTAAGCCATTGTAAGAGTGGACAAAATGGTGGAGGAGATAGGGGAGCGGCGGAGGTGTGCGATTCTTGGCCGTCGTTTGGCCTCGTTTAAATAGGAGATTAAATAGACGGCGGGCGGCAGGAGCTCGGCCGGCGTTGCATTTAACGCCGGCCCGGTCATGAACGGACGTGTGTCCAGAATGGGTTTCTCGGCTTCCACACGGGCGGGTTTCATGGAGGCGTTTGAATGCGGCACGGGGGCGTGTTCAGCCGGGCGTGCCGCGAGTGGCGCCCTCGACTCTGACCTAGGACACCGCGCCGTTCTTCCACTGACGTGTGTGCTCTTTGGGTGCATGGCCTGCATGTCAGTGACCCAACGCAGGCAGCGCACATCAGAGGAACCTTTGGTGGGCCAGGGCGGTCAGAAGCAGGCATTTCATAAACCGATGATTGTTCATTGAGTGTGACGTCATCTTTTTCATGTAGATAAGCCTACTATGTTGATAGCACGTTCGATACGTTGTGATTCATAAAGACAGCTGCAAACATCAATGTTCTGCTTATCACAGATAAGATTGATTAATACCCGTAACAATCCATGTCCTTAACAAAGGGTGCATGCACGTATAGGTTGAGCGTGTGTCTTGCGTCGTGTGCTGTGTGCATGCAGGCGTGCGAGTGTTGCGTGCGTGCAAGGGTACGTTTCAGTGTTGCATGCATGGGTGCGTACGTGCGTGTGTTCGTGAGTGCATGTGTACGTGTCAGTGTTGCACGCCAGCATGCGTGCGTGTGTACGTGTCAGTGTTGCACGCCTACATGCGTGCGTGTCTTGCGTGCGTGCATGTGTATGTGCGGGGTGAGGCTACACGTCAGTCGACTGACTTTTTCATCTCTGGTCATTAGATTTTCCAGCCGTTGGATAAGAAATCAAGGGCCTCCAGTTTATCATCAAACTCCACCCCCCTGAGCCGCCAGCCACCACCGGCCGAACCGCTAGCCCCCGCCGCTCGCGGCCGGCCTGCCCTCCCCGAAACCACTCCCCACCGCCGGTCCACCGCCGCACCGGCCATCCGTCTAGCCCCCCCCGCCGCCGAGCTTTTTCTCCGGGGATCCCCACCCCACCGCCCAATGAACGCCCCACAACCGCCGGTGACTGCCAACCAGAGGTCTCACGACTTCGAATACCCACCGACCACTAATTTATTACCATTTCTGTCCTTCATATACGCGCTGACGGGTGGGCCCTATGGTAATGTGCGTTGCTGAATGTGGACCGTTTGACTGGTCAATTGATCGTGTTATAAACAAATTACGGAGCTGTATGGTGAGCCAGTGACCGTATGATCACCCTAAAATGTACTCCTATTTTATTAACACAGTACAGACTCAAACTACCATTTCTTTCTTTCATATACGGGCTGACAGGTGGGCCCCACGGTTATGCGCCCCGATGGTGCAACACTAGTTGCGCCGCGTGGAACGTTTGACTGGTCAATTGATTGTGTCATCAACAAAATACGGAGTTGTACGGGTGAGCCAGTGACCGTATAATCATGATATGTATTTGTTTAACACGGTACAGACGCAAGGGCTCATATATACGCGCAAGCACTCACCGCTATAAGCGCACACACGCGAACCCTACCCCTATGAGCACCTTCGAGAGAGTGGGCCAGCATATATGATCTTGAGATTTTACGAAGTCACCATAGGTGCCTCGTAGTCGAGTGGAACGTCTCCTCCCACTGAACATACATCGCCGGAAAATACTGAAATTAACACAAGATAAATGCGAACACCGGGGCTTTAACCTTGGTGGGCTCGAGAAACCACTGTCCTCTAACCATCCAACCACATGTTGGTTAGCACGACAAAATGTATGTGGTGACCGTGATGAGCTTATTCTGAAGTCCAGTGACCATATCGTGCTTTCGCTTCAAATACAATGACCGTAAGTGTCGTCAACAAAATACGGAGCACGCATCAAATGCAAAGTCTGTCAGTGTCATCAACAAAATATGGAGACATGTCGTGAGCTAGATACCGTTGTACTATTGTATATGCTTATTTTCTTAGTGGCCGATTGCGTGTGTGGTGTGGTGGGCACATCATTTCTAGTTGTGGTGGGTCAACATGAAGACTCATGGGTCGGTTCCATCCTGCGCCACATATAGGTTGGACCGAGACGTGTTATACGAAGACCCATGTGGAGGATTCGGCGTACAACACGAAGCTACCAGAGTCGCGGAGGACTCTATCCCCACTGGTGATAAGCCGACTATATATGATTTGTAACCCTAGGCCCTTAGTATGTTATACAAGCTTGGGGGCTAGTTCGTCGATAGTATACACACACGCACAATGCCTGGTATTCACGTGTACTTTGTACACACCCCTATCACTAATATACAGTACCAGGAGTAGGCTCTTTCTTCAACTGCAAGGGTCCGATCCGAACTAGGGTAAAACTTTTCCTCGTATTACCGTCCAGCCTAACAGCCAGGGGTATCCTACCGAATGATATGATGAAATCATATCTGCCAACTACTAGGAGAGAGGTGTGTCAGGGGGGGGGGGCAATGTGTGCGAGAGAGGCCTAAAGATAATGTGCGTGCGGGAGACACGTAGGCACATATATGTGCGTATAGAGGGCTAGTAGAGACCGTGCATGTGTATATATGCATGTGAGAGAAATAGTGTTTTCCAACTGTGATTAGTGAAAAGAGTGTTACATAGTAGTCAGAAAGAGAGAGAGAGAAACAGAGAGAGCATGTGCGTGAGACACCCCGACACCTTGAGAGAGATTGTGAGCATGTGTGAAAGAGAAATGCTGATGCATATGAAGTGTGTGCACTTATGCGTTAGACAGAGAGATATATAACACGTTTGTGAGAACAGGGCGAGGCATAGTGCATCTACGTGTAAAAGGCGGTTCTATGCATTAAATTAAAATATAAATGGCATTATTATTTTTGGATGAGATCATGAATTTTGCAAATTGCGTATGGACGAAAAATGGTCTATCAGACACCCATACTCTATTGAATTCTAGCATGTGCATGTGTTTATTTCATATTATCGATCCATAGAGTGAGAGCGGTTTGAAATACAGGCAATGGATGCTTTTGCAATTCATATATAAACATTAATTAGTGCACTCCATGTTGTTAGTGTGAAGCACTTTATACATTTGTCACTTGCATGGATACATTCCAAATTGCTAGCTATGAAATAGAATACATGTCGAATTCAACATAAAGGGGGTTTCGAAGATTCGAATTCATAGGAAGTGCATTCATCTATTTGAACCTGAGATAATGGCATTTGTAAATCAGATGTAAAAGGGGGCATCAATCTTTGTTGTGAGTTTGAACATGCTATATATATTCATACGCATATCTAACTTTTTTTTTGCAACCAAGGAGATTATATCTGGAACCATGCATGAACTGAGGTAAGTTGCATATTTTTTAATATATACTCATGTACAATGTATATTCAAATGTACCCCCTCCATTCCAAAATAATCGTAGCTTTAGGATTTTCAAGAGTAAAGATTTGTGAAGTTTGACAAATCCTGAAAGTTCAATTCAAGAGAACCGAAAACGTTAATGGTTCTGCTCCCAAATATTGAACGAAGCGCCAAATAGGCCTCGGGTCACCCGAAACCGCGCGAGACTAATGTTTTGGTGGTAGGAAATTACTGTCCTGACTCTGGCCCGTGTAGCCTTTCGGCCCAATGTCCAAAGGTCTAAACCGGGGTAGGTTTGTAACTTCACCAAGACGCCAGTCTCAACCGCCTCCGAGAAGCATTCATATGCCGTGGGCGCCTACCCATGCGCTCGGCCGAAATCTATCCTGCCCACATTTGGGACACTTGACATGACTGTCCTACCCCCAACCCGCAATATGTCCGAAATTTTAGATGGGGGCAAAGTTTGTAACTTTCCCCAAATTTCAAACAAGCGCGTCTCAAACCGAAACATTGTTCCCCCTTAGTTCCCCGCCTCCCTCCGTTTCCCCATTCATACTCCGTGGGCGCGAAAACGCCCTCTCCACCAGCCGCGAAACCCCAGCCTCCTCCGTCCTCCACCCCATAGCGGCCAATCCACCGCCGCCCTCCTCCATCACGCCGGAGCCGGTACCCCGACGTCGTCGTCCAACGCAACCGCAACCGCAACGCCCTCAAGGACTTAGCAGCTGAAGCCGAGGCAGAGCTGCCTCCACGACGCCGACGCCGACGTGCGCCGTACCAGAACCACTCCGACCACGCCGTCCTGCACCTCACTGCTGTGGCTCCACTGTCGCAACCGTCCACCGCACCCGAGCTGTTCCCGCTACGCTGTCGTTCGCCGCCTCGGATCTGCTTCCCCGCCGCCGACAGACGGCCACCGCACCACACTCAACAACTTGGCCATGGGTTCATCCAAGGCTGCACCGTCCTCCACAACTTCTGGTTTCCGGCGAACAACAAGAAGATCGTCAGAAAAATAGGAGGACACAACACTGCCAGCAGAAAGAGGTACTCCTCTTCCCTTATTCGTGCAAATCTTACGTCTCCGCCCACACCGTATTCATCCCACGAAAGAAACTAGTTGAGCGCTTCTGACTGCATCTTCTTCATGATACTAAATGCACAAGGTTTCCTCCCTTTTACTATTTCACCTTTGCTAGAGGTCAGTAGCCCGCTTGGATTTCAATTCAGGGTCAGTCGAACCGCAATTAAAAGAAGCAGCACCCGCTTAGGCACGCGGAGCACCTAGTCCGCCTGTTCCCCGGGGAAGCGGCGCATCGGTGTCTATCA
>NC_057802.1:382337199-382363375 GCF_018294505.1 Triticum aestivum | reverse complement strand
GACTGGCTGGAGGTAGATGAAGGCGATCTGCCCGTTCTTTGTACATCGGACGGTGCAGAAAAAATGGACTGACCTATTTGCTTTCAGTCGACTGTTATTTTCATAGAATCCTGTAGTAATTTAGTGTGCCATGCATGTTGTAGAGCTATCATATGTCTCCCGTCATTTATTTCTCACTGACCTGCTATCTGCTACCTTTACACTGTACTAATTGTGCACACACTTCACCCATACTCACACTATTGTTTTTTTATGCATGGGTATTTCAGACTCTGACGCAGTGTTGATGAATGCAGAAAAGAAAAGACAGAAGTCGCTCCTGTGTAATTCGAAGATAAGCACTAAGCGTTTCAGTGCTCTAATGGGTGCAGTGTCAGCAGTTGGAGACAGTAAACGTAGCTCTGCAGTTGATGATCTCAATTGCCACACACAACCATCCCAGGTGCTTGCTTTAACTTCGCGCTGTCAAATGTGGTTGCATGTTGCATATGGTGTCTAGCTTGTATTGCTTCCAATTTGGTTAAATTGCATCTGCTTACTTTACACATTATACCTTTGATAATGACATGCCTTCCTATTTTTGATACATACTACATATGTCTATTAACCATGTTCGTACATCAAACTAATGCTCTTTTGTATCCCTCGTCAATCACTTATGATGAGACAGTCACCCGAGTGGGTTACTGTGAGACACCCTACTCGTTTAAAGAGTGCAGTGTCATCCTCCCCACATGATTCTCAAGAAACAGCAAGGCTAAATGAAGATAGTCAACGTAGCTCTCTAGTTGATCACCACAATTCCCCCACACCACCATTGCAGGTGCTTGCTCTTACTTGGCAGTGTGATATGTGGTTGCATGTTGCATATGGTGTCTACCTTGTAATGCTTCTAATTAGGGTAAATTGCATCTGCTTAGTTAACACATTATACCTGTGAATATGACATGCCTTCCTGTTTTTGGTACATACTACGTCTTTCTATTAACCATGTTCTTACATCAAACTACTTTTCTTGTGTATCCCTCATCAATGCTCCTAATTTGTTAAATTGCATCTCCTTAGCTTACACATTATAGATGTGAATATGACACGCCTTCTTGTTTTTGGTACATACTACATCTGCCTATCACACCATGTTCTTACATCAAACTACTGTTCTTGTGTATCCTGCGTCTATCGCTTATGATGAGACAGTCACGCACGTGGGTTAATATGAGACGCAATACTCTTATAAAGAATGCAATTCCATCCTCTCCACATGATTCTCAAGAAACAGCAAGCCTAAATGAAGATATTGAATGTAGCTCTGTACCTGAAGACCGCACTTCCCCTACACCACCATCACAGGTGCTTGCTTTAACTTCGCAGTGTGATATGTGGTTGCATGTTGCATACTATGTCTAGCTTGTAATGCTTCTAATTAGGGTAAATTGCAGCTGCTTAGTTTACACACTATACCTGTGAATATGACATGCCTTCCTATTTTTGGTACACACTACATCTATGTGTTAACCTTGTTCTTACATGAAACTACCTCTCTTGTATATCCTGCATCAATCACTTACGATGAGTCACCTTTATTCGTTGCATATTGCATATTATTTCTAGCCTGTTGCCATGTATTGCTTCTAATTTGGTCAAATACATTTGTTAGGGCACCCTTTTAATTTGGCAGAGTGATATTGGTTTCATCTTTCATATGGTTTCTAGCTTGCATCGATTCTAACAAGTTCAAGCACCTTGTGCTTAGTTTACACTTTATACATCATACATGTCAATATGTCACGCCGTCCTGTTTTTCATACATATTCCATCCTCCTATCATGCGGCCGCCTTACATGAAAGTAGTGTTCGTCAGTATCATGCATCAATGAGTTCTGAGGAGCAAATTTGATTCCTTTTTCTTGTGGGTTTGACTTGACAAGGCAAAATCAAGAAAGAGGAAGGAAAAGAGTAAGGAAGGCGATGATGGTGGTCCTCTGCAGCAACGTAAACGGAGCATCTGTACCGATTCTCCTTGTACTGATAGTGCATTACAAGGTCCAAGTCTCCGCTCCCCTACTCCACCATCCAAGGTGCTTGCTCTAACTTGGTAGTGTGATATCTGGTTGCATGTTGCATATGGTGTCTAGCTCGTATTGCTCCTAATTAGTGTAAACTGCATTTGCTTAGCTTACACATGATACATGTGAATATGACACGCTTTCCTGTTTTTGGTACATACTATATCTGTCTATCACACCATGTTCTTACATGAAACTACTCTTCTTGTGTATCCTGCATCAGTCACTTATGATGGGACACCTTTAAGTTGGCAGTGTGATATTGGTTTGCGTCTTGAATATGATATCTAGCATGTATTGCTTCTAGTTTGATGAATGCCACCTATGACGAGACAGTTTTAACTTGGCAGAGTGATATTGATTGCACCTTCCATGTGGTGTCTTGCAGTGTTTCTAATTTGTTGAAGTGCCTTCTGCTTAGTTACCACATCATAGGTGTGAATATGTCAAGCCGTCCATTTTTTCGTACATATTCCATCCTCGTATCATGACTTTTCCTTTCATCAGAGTAGTGTTCGTCAGTATCATGCACGAATGAGTTCTGAAGAGCGAATGATATTCCTTTTTCTTGTCGGTATGACCTCACAATGAAAAATCAATAAAGCTGAAGGAAATTGGCAAGGCATTGGATGATGGTGGTCCTTCCGAGCAACTGAAATGGAGGTTCTCTACAGATTCTACTCCGCCATCCTCCCAACAAGAATCGCAAGACAACGCAAGGCCAGACAGTCAACGTAGCTGTGTAGATGATGAGCACATCTCCCCTACTCCACCATCACAGGTGCTTGCTCTAACTTGGCACTATTATATGTGGTTGCATGTTGCGTATGATGTCTAGCTTGTATTGCTTCTAACTTTGTTGAATTGCATCTGCTTACTTTACACATAATGCCTGTGAATATGACATGTGTTCCTGTTTCTACATCAGACTACTATTCTTGCATATCCCGCATCAGTCACTTATGATAAGGCACCTTTAAGTCGCCACTGTGATATTGGTTGTGTCTTGCATATGATTTCTAGCATGTACCGCTTCTAATTTGTTGAAACGCCATACAGTTTGAACTTGGCAGAGTGATATTGGTTGCATCTTTCATATGGTGTCTAGCTTGCAGTGCTTCTAATTTGTTGAAATGCCTTCTACTTAGTTACCACATCATAGGTGTGAATATGTCACACCATCCTGTTTTTCATACATATTCCATCCTCGCATCATGTGTTTGCCTTTCATCCGAGTATTCGTCAGTATCATGCATGAATGAGTTCTGAAGAGCGAATTTTATTCCTTTTTCTTATCGGTTTGACTTCACAATGCAAAATCATTACAGCTGAAGGAAATTAGTCCGGCAGTGGATGATGGTGGTCCTTCGGAGCAACTCAAACAGGGGGTCTCTACAGATTCTACTCCGCCATCCTCCCAACAAGATTCGCAAGACAACACAAGGCTGGACAGTCAACGTAGTTGTGTAGATGATGAGCACATCTCCCCTACTCCACCATCATAGGTGCTTGCTCTAACTTGGCACTGTTATACGTGGTTGCGTTTTCCATATGATGTCTAGTTTGTATTGCTTCTGATTATGTTGAATTGCATCTGCGTAGCTTACAACTTATACCTGCAACGATCACTTACCCATAAGACACATTTAACTTGGGACTGTGATGTAGGTTGCATCTTGCATTGTCTTCTAGCTTGTACTGCTTCTAATTTCTTGAAATGGCACTTACGATGAGACACTTTTTACCTGATAGAGTGATATTGGTTGCATGTTCATATGGTGCCTAGCTTTCATTTCTTCTAATTTTGTTGGAATGCCTTCCGCTTACTGTTTTTTCATACATATTCCATCCTCCTATCGTACGTGTGAATATGAAATGTTGCCTTTTTTGTATATATTCCATCCTCCTATCCCGCACTTGCCTTACATCAAAGTAGTGTTCGTCTGTATCATGCATCAACCAGTTATGCAGAGCTAATTTTATTCATCTTCTTGTGGTTTTGACTTCATAAGCCAATATCAGAAAATAGGAAGGAAAAGAGTAAGTTAGGGGATGTTGGTGGTCCTCCGGACCGACGCAAACAGAGACTCTCTAGATTTGCCACTACTACTGCTAATGAAGTTGAAGTCCCAAGTCTACATGATGAGTTCATCTCCCATACTCCACCATCGCAGGTGCTTGCTCTAAGTTGACAGTGTGATAATTGGTTTCATGTTGCATATGTTGTCTAGCCTGTATTTCTTCTATTTTGATTAAGTTGCACGTGCTGAGTTCATACGTTATACATGTGCATATGACATGGCTTTCTGTGTCTAGAATACACTGCATCTATCTATCATACCATGTTCTTACATCAAAGTACTTCTGTTGTGTATCCCGCATCAGTCACTCATGATTGGACGCTTTTAACATGGCAGTTTGATAGTGGTTGCATCTTGCATTGATTTCTACGTTGTACTGCTTCTAATTTTTCGAATTGCCACTTATGACAAGACACTTTTAACTTGGCAGAGTAATATTGGTTGCATCTTTCATATGGTGTCTAGCTTGCATTACTTCTATTTTCTCGAAAATCCTTCTGCTTAGTTTGCACATCGTAGCTGTGAATATGTCATGCTGTCCTGTTTTTCTTACATATTCCATCCTCATACAGTTGTCTTACATCAAAGTATTGCTTGTCTGTATCATGCATCAATGAGTTCTGAAGAGTGATTTTATTCTTTTGTGTTGTGGGTACAGCTTGACATGGCAAAGTCAAAAAAGAGCAAGGAAAATAATATAGTAGGGAGTGCTGTTACTTGTCGGGTGAAACGGAAAAGGTTCTGCCGTCGAGGTTCTGCTGGTACTTATAGTGCAGTAGAAGGTCCAAGTCCACTGGCTAAATCTACAAACACAGTATCACCTGCTCCACCAGCTGCAGCATCCGCTTCAACTGTACCAGCATCTCAACCAGTTACTCGTTCGTTTGCTCCAGAACTGGCCAGTTCCCAAGCAGCCTTCACACCTAACACTACTTCCGAAGCACTGCTGACACAACAGGACTTGGCAAGATCAGATGAACCTCATGAGCATCAACACCAAGACGGTACCTGACCGAGTCAAGTTGCAGTTGCATGCTCCTTTATATGTACTCTCACAGTTTGATGTACACTAACACTTTCCATATTCGTTGTTGAACTAGCACCATGGCACAAGCGAAACAGACATCAGGGATAATGCTTGACAGATTAACAAAATCTAAAGGAGGAAGAATGGAGATCCATTTTGAGGCAGGTTTAAAAAGGCCACGTGATGCTACAGAGTCAGCCCAGTTAGTATCAAAGGTAGCCGTTGCCGTTAGGTGTCATACACGTATCCTCCCAACGTGGATCCAGTACAGGAATGAGAAAGACAATACCCAGTTTAACACCTTCCTTGACCATTTATCCGTAAGTAATGTTATTCATCGCAATTAGTAATATTGTCTTGCTCTGTCCCATACTTTCTAGCTTCCTCCTAATAAGACTCACATTCTTTTTTCAACAGATGAGGTTCAAGTTGGATCCGAAAGATGATGCAACTAAACAAGCATGCACTCATGTTTTTCAGTCTGCTCTGCAACAGTATCGGTACCACCTTAGAAAATCTCACTTTGAAGGCAAGGCTAACAATGAAATCGCCCAAACATCTCCAGTGGAATATATTACAGATGAAGACTGGACAGCCCTCGTTAAACACTGGTCTGATCCAAAGTACCAGGTAGGCTATATGTATTTGATCAGACCACATATTGAACTTGTATTTATGTATGTGCCTTACAAGTGTATCTTCTTCTAGGCTAACTGTTTGAAGAACAAAACCAACCGTTCTAAAGTGAAATTCCAACAGACAACGGGATCTCGTAGCTATATTGCACACTGCAAGGCTCTTGTAAATAGCTGCTACTTCCTTCTTTTTTGTGCCATATTATCGTATCTATATTGACTTGTTCCAAATACCGAGGAAAGCCCGTGCGGACCAAAAAGAACCTGAACCGAATGCAGTGCAAATCTTCAAGGATTGCCACACCAGCAAGATGAAGGGCATGAGCACACCAGTTCAAGCCGCTATTGTAAGTCCTTACTCCTCCTGCCTTGAACTGATTGGTACTGTGATGTGTTCATTTAACTACTTGGTTTGCAGCCAATGTCAGTTACTCTGTTCACTTTTATTCACAGTTGTCTTAACGTATCATTTCACCTTACATGGTTTAAAAGAGATGAAGGATATTCTTTTGGTCTTGATCTGTAATCTAGTTGTTATGTTCACGTGCGCACACAATGATAAAATAGCCTGTTTGTTTTATATCTGTTTGCCGATGATATGAATGATGTCATACTATGTTCATCCTACTTTAAACCATGTCTCTTTATCCTTAGATGTCAACGAATGTGAGGAAATAGACAATACAGTAGGCATGCTACATGGACATATGTTCCGAAAGTGATTTTATTATGTAGTTGGCACTACAATACATGCTAATGTATTACAATAGTTCACCAAAATAAGTTATGTATAAACGTTTAACCTACTTTGTTTGTTTTTGTCTCATTAGTAACTTATCTGGTACACTAATCTAAAAGTTCAAACTTTCAGGAAGCTATGGAACAAATGATTGAACAGCCACAACCACCTGAAGGTGACGAGGCTACTACAGGCACAATGTCACCTCTTGCTGCAGTGCGTCAGTATCTCTCCACTAACAGTGCAAAAAGCACCTTCCTGCGTAATTCTGGGTTGGTTGTCAAGGTAACCTCGTCCAAATCGCGTACTGAACAAAATCTTCCTGCTAGACAGAGTGATATATCTGTGCTCCAGACACAAGTCCAATCCCTAATGGACGTTGTTTCGGAAACAAGAATAGTGGTTGAGAAATGTCGTCAAGATATGAATGGTTTTGAAACCAGACTATCAGACATTCGCTTCGTTGTTCAAGAGCAATGGCGGAAAAAAGGTGGAGATCGTGCTGCTCCATCAGATTCTACAGCCTGAAACATTAGCACTCAGGTCAAATGATCTGTGCTTCTATACATCTGATGGTGCTTTTATCTGGAAGGACTGTAAACTTTATGCCAACAGGCCTTTTGTTGTATGGTTGGAATTTATTTTGTTGTGATACAACATTTATGATGCTTCCTCAGGCTGCAGTAATTACGGCGCTATTTTTGTATAGTGTAGGTTTATCTTAGTAATGTATTCGGCCGAAAGCTTCGTAGGAGCCCAACATGCCAACATTCGTCGGGACCATTCCAATTGGGCTAAAAACGATTATGGGTCGAAATTGGCATGTAGCCCACTAAAAATATCTGGGCCTAAATCAGCATAAGCTTTCATATTTTTCTGGTAGGCCTGTGCCCATAGTGGGCCTTTAACAGGCCTAAACATAATTTGGGCCCTCAGTAAAAATAGGCCGTTTACAGGTGTAAATATCTTGAGCCCATAAAAAACATGGGCCTTTAATAGACCGAAAGTGAGATTGGGCCCTGATTGTGCCAAATAACCCACTGGACTTAGCAGGCCGAAATGGTGGCCCATTTACGATGCAGATCTTTGACAGGCCGAAATTCAGACGGGCCATAAATGCGCCGACCTAATACACGGGCCTTTAACAGGCCGGAACTTCGGTCGGGCTAGATTATCATCATTTTTATATGGACCGTTAATGGGCCCAATATGACGTTGGGCCACATATGGCCCACGGTTTACGTCCGACGTTAACAGGCCGAAAATGGCAACAGGCCGGAAGTGGCCCAAAGCTATTGTGGGCCTCTAACAGGCCGAATGTCAGACATGGCCGAATATGACCCAAATCCTTCACGGTCGTTTATGGGCCGAAAGTTTTGATGGCCTGTAAATGGGCCCAAATGAAGCCGGACCTTTAACAGGTCGGAAATACACCGGGCCGTAATTCAGCCCAATTACTTGGTGGACTGTTAACGGGCCAGAAGTGACCATGGGCCGCGTTGATGACAAGTTTAGGACAGGCCGTTGACGGGCCAATTTGACAGAGAATGTTGGGCCTTTAGCTGGGCCGGCCCATTATGGTCTGCAGAATCTTGTGGGCCTTTAGCTAGGCCAACCCATTGTGGTCCGCAAAATCTTGTGGGCCTTTAGCTGGGCCGACCCATTATGGTCTGCAAAATCGTGTGGGCCTTTAGCTGGGCCGGCCCATTATGGTCCGCTAAATTTTGTGGGCCTTTAACTGGGCTGGCCCATTATGGTCCGCTAAATCTTATGGGCGTTCGGTTGGGCCGGCCCGTTTAAACTTTGTGGGCCACTTTTGGGCCGGCCACGTGTCAACATATCATAGGCCCATCTCGACCGTTGGATGAGTGACACCTGTGCCAACGCGTGGATCCGTCAGCCAATGAGAATTTTACACGTGGAAAATCGGCATTGGTCGTGGCTGTTAACGGGTTATCGGATCCAAAATCCGACCCGATAGCTTAACGGCGTTCCGTTACGGTGGATGCCACGTGTCGGTCACCCTTGACGAAAGCACTTCTATGACGCGCGATTTATCGTCATGGAAGTGGACACTTCCGTGATGATAATTTTGGCAATGTCATGGAACACTTCTACGACAGCACAGGTATGACTATCTTGATTCTGTCATAAATTTGTCATGAATGTACATGCATGACAGAAAACGCGACCTACTATGACAAACACGTATCATCACGGAAGTGTATTTTTTTTGTAGTGTTATGTTGCCGAGTGTGACGTTTGCCATCGTATCAAAGCAGAACATCAAAGGCCTGCTGGAACTCTGCAACCTATCTCTATTCCTGAATGGAAATGGGACCATGTCGAGATGGACTTCATCACTGGATTTCCCAAATCGCAGATAGGTAATGATGCAATTCTTGTCGTCATTGACCGGCTTTTCTAAGGTTGCACATTTTCTGGCAGTCAAAGAAACGATCACTGCTAGTTAGCTAGCAACGCTCTATATGTCTAGGATTGTTTCACTCCACGGTATTCCATTGGCTATCAGCTCAGACCGTGGCAGCTTATTCACTTCAAGATTCTGGGCAAGTTTCCAAGAAGCAATGGGAACTCATCTGTCATTTAGTACTGCATTTCATCCTCAGTCGCAAGGGCAAGTTGAACGTGTCAACCAAGTTCTCGAAGACATGCTTCGAGCTTGTGTTATTTCCTTTGGCAAGAAATGGGAGGAATCTCTCCCGTATGCTGAGTTCTCTTATAATAATAGCTATCAAGCTAGTCTGAAGATGGCCCCCTTCGAAGTGTTTTATGGACGAAAGTGCCGAACCCCTCTGAACTGGTCAGAAACTGGGGAACGTCCACTCTTTGGTACGGATATTATCCAACATGCCGAAGAACAAGTCCGCATTATTCGTGAGAATCTCAAGACTGCTCAGTCACGTCAGAAGAGTCAATATGACCGTAAACATAAAGACATGGTCTATCAACCCGACGAAAAGGCTTATCTTCGAGATACACCAATGAAGGGTGCTCACCGCTTCGGGATCAAGGGCAAGCTAGCTCCTCGCTATATTGGCCCATTCACTATTCTCGAAAGGCGTGGAAAAGTGGCATATCAACTTGAACTTCCGCCGAACCTTTCTCAGGTTCACGATGTGTTCCACGTGTCACAGCTCCGCTGATGCTTCAAGGACCCAATCCGAGCAGTGGATCATGAAGTGCTTGAATTGCAACAGGACCTCTCCTATAAAGAGCATCCGGTCCGCATTCTCGACCAAGCTGAACACCGCACACGTCAGAAGGCGATCAAGTTCCTCAAAGTCTAGTGGTCGCACCATTCTGAAGATGAAGCCACATGGGAACGCGAGGATCGCCTACGTGATGAATACCCCGCACTGTTTCCTTCTACCTCCTAAATCTCGGGACGAGATTTCTTGTAGTGGAGGAGATTTGTAACGCCCGGATAATTAGGCTACAGTAAAACTCTCCTAATGATGCCATGTCATCTCTGTTTGCTGTTGCTAAACTCTCGTTAGTTCAAAACCGTTCAAAAGTCAAATTCAAAATATGTCAAACAACAAAAGTTTTCAAAAGTTGAAACAAAAATGTTCGGGCAGTGCCAAAAATGGCATAGGTAATTATGGTGTAGAAGACACAATTTTATAAAATAACTTAAATGCCCTAAATTAAATAAAATAGAAAAGGAAAAGAAAAGAAAATACAAAAGCAGAAGACAAAAGAAAAAAAGAGAAAAGGACCCCCCTGGACCAGATGGCCCAGCTCGCAGCCAGGCCGGCCCACGTGGCCCATCCGGCCGACCCGGCCCGTTCCCCCGGTCGCTCTCTCCCCTTCCCTGTTCCCCTGACCAGGGTCGGAACAGGGGCGCGTTCCCGCCGGACCCCCTCGCTGGCGTCGAGGAGGGGATAAGATCACCAGCGCCCCCGCCTCCTCGGGCCCCTCTCCCACTCGCCCCGCTCTCCGCCTCTCCCTCTCCCCTCAGATCCACCTTGCCCCCCCTCGTTCCCCACCGCATCCAAGCGCCGCCATGGCCTCGCCGCCGTAGAAGACGCGACCACCGTCGTCCGTTCGTCGCCCCGGCAAGTCCTGCAGCTCCGCCGTCGTCCGCTGCTTCGACCGGTGCACCCCGTTGGAGTCCGGAGCCACCGCAACGCCCACGACACCGCCGTTTTCCTCCTCTGCTCCGACAAGCTACGCCACCGCTCTTCACCAACTCCGGCGACGCCCCTACAGCTACTAAACCCCCCAAGGGCCACCGTGTGTGCCGCTCGGTGAGCCCCCGCTTCCTCCTCGCTCTCGCGCGCCTCCTAGCTAGCTCGCCCGCCGTCGCCCGAGCGCGTTGCCGCCGACGAGCTCGGCGCCGTGGCCATGGTCGCCTTCAATGCGGCCGAGCGCCGCATCGTGCTCCTGGGGTTCCCAGGGGCCCAACGCGCGCGTCCACTGCTCTCGCCAAGCCCCGTAACCCAATCCCCGCCAACGCCCATTTCGGCCGTCCGCCCCGCTCGACGCCGTCGTCGTTGCAGCCCGCCCCCGCCTGAGCTAAGGCCGCAGCTGGATGCGCCGCTCCTCCCGTGTCCGAACGAGCCCGGCCGAGCTCGAAACGGCCCCTTGTGGCGCTTTTCCGGCGAAGTCCCGAGCTGCGCCGCCGCGATCTGCGTCGCCGGAGCTTCACTACTGGCCACGCCGACATGGCTGGCCTGGCCCCACCTCTGGGCCACTGCCAGTGGGCCCCGCGGGCCTTGTTGACTGGGTTGACCCAGTCAACATGCTGACTGGACAACCCAGTGTCATTGACATGCGGGCCCCACAGTTTTTAAGTTTATTAAAACGTTTTTCTATAACTAAAATTAATTAGTTAATCTAATTAGTCATTGACATGTGGGGCCCAACCACTAATTAACTCTGTTTAGCTAAATTACACTGCTGTTAGCCCCACTGTCTATGACAGGTGGGACCCAGCTGCCAGGTTTGACCTGAACAACCGCGGTTGACCTGTTGACCTCAGTTGACATCATGCTGATGTCATATTCCATTTCTGTTATTTTGAATAATTCCAGAAAATACTTTAATCTTTAGAAAATCATATAAATTAATCCATAGCTCGGATGAAAAAGTTTTATACATGACAGTTGCTCAGAACGACGAGACGAATCCGAATACGCAGCCCGTTCGTCCGCCACACATCCCTAACCTATCGAACTCGCAACTTTCCCCCTCCGGTTCATTTGTCCGAAAACGCGAAACACCGGGAATATTTTCCCGGATGTTTCCCCCCTTTGCCGGTATCACCTACTACCGCGATTGGGCACGCCTAGCATCACGCTTTGTCATGTCATGCATCGTCATGCATTTGTTTGCATTGTATTTATTGTTTCTTCCCCCTCTTCTCTTGCTAGACACCGAGACCGACGCCGCTGCTACCCAGTACGACTACGGTGTTGATGACCCCTCCTTCTCGGCTGAGCTTCCAGGCAAGACCCCCCTTGATCACCAGATATCGCCTATTCTTCTCTATACTGCTTGCATTAGAGTAGTGTAGCCTGTTACTGTTTTCCGTTTATCCTATCCTGATGCATAGCCTGTCCTTGCTACTACTGTTGTTACCTTTACCTGCAATCCTACATGCTTAGTATAGGATGCTAGTTTTCCATCTGTGGCCCTACATTCTTGTCCGTCTGATGTGCTATACTATCGGGCCGTGATCACTTGGCAGGTGATCACGGGTATATACTTATTGTTGGAAATATGCCCTAGAGGCAGTAATAAAATGGTTATTATTGTATTTCCTTGTTCATGATAATTGTATATTGTTCATGCTATAATTGTTTTAACTGGAAACCGTAATACATGTGTGAATACATAGACCACAACATGTCCCTAGTAAGCCTCTAGTTGACTAGCTCGTTGATCGATAGATGGTTATGGTTTCCTGACCATGGACATTGGATGTCATTGATAACGGGATCACATCATTAGGAGAATGATGTGATGGACAAGACCCAATCCTAAGCATAGCACAAGATCGTGTAGTTCGTTTGCTAAGAGCTTTTCTAATGTCAAGTATCATTTCCTTAGACCATGAGATTGTGCAACTCCCGGATACCGTAGGAATGCTTTGGGTGTACCAAACGTCACAACGTAACTGGGTGGCTATAAAGGTGCACTACAGGTATCTCCGAAAGTGTCTGTTGGGTTGGCACGAATTGAGACTGGGATTTGTCACTCCGTATGACAGAGAGGTATCTCTGGGCCCACTCGGTAATGCATCATCATAATGAGCTCAGTGTGAATAAGGAGTTAGCCACGGGATCACGCGTTACAGAACGAGTAAAGAGACTTGCCGGTAACGAGATTGAACGAGGTATTGGGATACCGACGATCGAATCTCGGGCAAGTAACATACCGATGGACAAAGGGAATTGAATACAGGATTGATTGAATCCCCGACATCGTGGTTCATCCGATGAGATCATGGTGGAACATGTGGGAGCCAACATGGGTATCCAGATCCCGCTATTGGTTATTGGCCGGAGAACGTCTCGGTCATGTCTGCATGGTTCCCGAACCCGTAGGGTCCACACACTTAAGGTTCGGTGACTCTAGAGTTGTTATGGGAAATAGTATGTGGTTGCCGAAGGTTGTTCGGAGTCCCGGATGAGATCCCGGACATGACGAGGAGCTCCGGAATGGTCCGGAGGTGAAGATCGGTATATTGGACGAAGGGTATTGGAGTCCGGAATTGTTCCCGGGGTACCAGGCTATGGCCAGCATGTCCGAAAGGGGTTTCGTAGGCCCCGGCAAGCGTTGGGGGGCCTCATGGGCCAAGGGGAAGGGGCAAACCAGCCCACTAAGGGGCTGTGCGCCCCTCCCAACCCCTCTCACATAACCAGGAGAGATGGGGGCACCTCCCCTAGGGCAGCCGTCCCTCCTGGCTTGGGGGGCAAGTCTCCTAGGGGTGGGGGCGCCCAGAACCCATCTAGGGTTTTCCCCTTGGCCGCCGCCCCTCCCCTAGGGCGCCTTCTCCAACCCCCTCCCCCTATATATAGTGAGGGAGAGAGAGGGCAGCCGCACCCTTTCCTGGCGCTGCCCTCTCCTCCTCCAACTCCTTCTCCTCCTCCGTAGTGCTTAGCGAAGCTCTGCCGGAGAACCACGAGCTCCATCGCCACCACGCCGTCGTGCTGCTGGAGTTTTCCCTCAACTTCTCCTCTCCCCTTGCTGGATCAAGAAGGAGGAGACGTCCCCGGGCTTTACGTGTGTTGAACACGGAGGCGCCGTCCGTTCGGCGCTAGATCGGATCTTCCGCGATTTGAATCGCCGCGAGTACGACTCCATCAACCGCGTTCTTGTAACGCTTCCGCTTAGCGATCTTCGAGGGTATGAAGATGCACTCCCTCTCTCTCGTTGCTAGCATCTCCTAGATTGATCTTGGTGACACGTAGGAAAATTTTGAATTATTGCTATGTTCCCCAACAGTGGTATCAGAGCTAGGTCTATGCGTAGATTCTATGCACGAGTAGAACACAAAGTAGTTGTGGGCGATGATTTAATCAATTTGCTTACCGTTACTAGTCTTATCTTGATTCGGCGGCATTGTGGGATGAAGGGGCCCGGACCGACCTTACACGTACTCTTACGTGAGACAGGTTCCACCGGCTGACATGCACTTGATGCATAAGGTGGCTAGCGGGTGTCTGTCTCTCCCACTTTAGTCGGATCGGATTCGATGAAGAGGGTCCTTATGAAGGGTAAATAGCAATTGGCATATCACCGTTGTGGCTTTTGCGTAGGTAAGAAACGTTCTTGCTAGAAACCCATAGCAGCCACGTAAAACATGCAACAACAATTAGAGGACGTCTAACTTGTTTTTGCAGGGTATGCTATGTGATGTGATATGGCCAAAAGGATGTGATGAATTATATATATGTGATGTATGAGATTGATCATGTTCTTGTAATAGGAATCACGACTTGCATGTCGATGAGTATGACAACCGGCAGGAGCCATAGGAGTTGTCTTAATTTATTGTATGACCTGCGTGTCAATGAAAAACGCCATGTAATTACTTTACTTTATTGCTAACCGTTAGACATAGTAGTAGAAGTAATAGTTGGCGAGACAACTTCATGAAGACACAATGATGGAGATCATGATGATGGAGATCATGGTGTCATGCCGGTGACGAAGGTGATCATGCCGCGCCTCGAAGATGGAGATCAAAAGGCGCAAGATGATATTGGCCATATCATGTCACTTTATGATTTGCATGTGATGTTTGTCATGTTTACATCTTATTTGCTTAGAACGACGGTAGCATAAATAAGATGATCCCTCACTAAAATTTCAAGAGATGTGTTCCCCCTAACTGTGCACCGTTGCGAAGGTTCGTTGTTTCGAAGCACCACGTGATGATCGGGTGTGATAGATTCTAACGTTCGCATACAACGGGTGTAAGCCAGATTTACACATGCGAAACACTTAGGTTGACTTGACGAGCCTAGCATGTACAGACATGGCCTCGGAAAACAAGAGACCGAAAGGTCGAACATGAGTCGTATAGTAGATACGATCAACATGGAGATGTTCACCGTTGATGACTAGTCCGTCTCACGTGATGATCGGACACGGTCTAGTCGATTCGGATCATGTATCACTTAGATGACTAGACGGATGTCTATCTAAGTGGGAGTTCATTAAATAATCAGATGAACTTAATTATCATGAACATAGTCAAAAGGTCTTTGCAAATTATGTCATAGCTTACGCTTTGGTTCTACTGTTTAAGATATGTTCCTAGAGAAAATTTAGTTGAAAGTTGACAGTAGAAATTATGCGGACTGGGTTCATAAACTAAGGATTATCCTCATTGCTGCGCAGAAGGCTTATGTCCTTAATGCACCGCTCGGTGTGCTGAACCTCGAGCGTCGTCTGTGGATGTTGCGAACATCTGACATACACGTTTTGATGACTACGTGATAGTTCAGTGCGTAATGCTAACGGTTTAGAATTGAGGCGCCAAAGACGTTTTTGAAACATCACAGAACATATGAGATGTTCCAAAGACTGAAATCGGGATTTCAGACTAGTGCCCACGTCAAGAGGTATGAGACCTCTGACAAGTTTCTTAAGCCTGCAAACTAAGGGAGAAAAGCTCAATCGTTGAGCATGTGCTCAGATTGTCTGAGTACTACAATCGCTTGAATCGAGTGGGAGTTAATCTTCCAGACGAGATAGTGATGGTTCTCCATAGTCACTGCCACCAAGCTATTAGAGCTTCGTGATGAACTATAACATATCAGGGATAGACATGATGATCCTTGAGCAACTCGCGATCTTTGACACCGCGAAAGTAGAAATCAAGTAGGAGCATCAATTGTTGATGGTTAGTAAAACCACTAGTTTCAAGAAGGGCAAGGGAAAGAAGGGATACTTCATGAAACGACAAATCAGTTGCTGCTCTAGTGAAGAAACCCAAGGTTGAACCCAAACCCGAGACTAAGTGCTTGTGTAATGAGGGGAACGGTCACTGAAGCAGAACTACCCTAGATACTTGGTAGATGAGAAGGCAGGCAAGGTCGACAGAAGTATATTGGATATACATTATATTAATGTGTACTTTACTAGTACTCCTAGTAGCGCCAGGATATTAGATACCGGTTCGGTTGCTAAGTGTTGGTAACTCGAAATAAAAGGCTACGGTATAAACGGAGACTAGCTAAAGGTGAGATGACGATATGTGTTGGAAGTGTTTCCAAGGTTGATGTGATCAAGCATCGCATGCTCCCTCTACCATCGAGATTGGTGTTAAGCCTAAATAATTGTTATTTGGTGTTTGCGATGAGCATAGACATGATTGGATTATGTTTATCGCAATACGGTTATTCATTTAAGGAGAATAATTGTTACTCTGTCTATTTGAAAATACCTTCAATGGTCTTGCACTTAAAATAAATGGTTTATTGAATCTCGATCATAGTGATACACATGTTCATGCCAAAAGATATAAGATAGTACCACATACTTGTGGCACTGCCACTTGAGTCATATTGGTATAAAACGCATGAAGAAGCTCCATGTTGATGGATCTTTGGACTCACTCGTTTTTGAAAAGATTGAGACATGCGAACCATGTCTATTAGTATATATGCATGAAGAAAGTCCATACAGATGGATCATTTGGACTCACTTGAGACATGCAAATCATACCACATGGGCAAGATGACTGAAAGGCCTTGTTTTCAGTAAGATGGAACAAGAAAGCAACTTGTTGGAAGTAATACATTTTGATGTGCGCAGTCCAATGAGTGCCGAGGCATGCAGTGGATATCGTTATGTTCTTACTTCACAGATGATTTGAGTAGATGCTGAGTGTATTTACTTGATGAAACACAAGTCTGAATTTGAAAGGTTCAAGTAATTTCAGAGTGAAGTTGAAGATCGTCGTGACAAGAGGATAAAATGTCTGTGATATGATCATAGAGATGAATATCTGAGTTACGAGTTTGGCACACAATTAAGACATCGTGGACATTGTTTCACAACTAATACCGCCTGGAACACCATAGTGTGATGGTGTGTCCGAACATCATAACTGCACCCTATTGGATATGGTGCATACCATGATGTCTCTTATCAAATTACCACTATTGTTTATGGGCTAGGCATTAGAGACAACTGCATTCACTTTAAATAGGGCACCACGCAATTCCGTTGAGACGACACCGTATGAACTATGGTTTAGAGAAACCTAAGCTGTCGTTTCTTAAAAGTTTGGGGCTGCGATGCTTATGTGGAAAAGTTTCAGGCTGATAAGCTCGAACCCAAAGCGGATAAATGCATCTTCATAGAATACCCAAAACAGTTGGGTATACCTCCTATTTCAGATCTGGAAGCAAAAGTGACTGTTTCTAGAAACAGGTCCTTTCTCAAGGAAAAGTTTCTCTCGAAAGAATTGAGTGGGAGGATGGTGGAGACTTGATGAGGTTATTGAACCGTCACTTCAACTAGTGTGTAGCAGGGCACAGGAAGTTGTTCCTGTGGCACCTACACCAATTGAAGTGGAAGCTTATGAGAGTGATCATGAAACTTCGGATCAAGTCACTACCAAACCTCGTAGGTCGACAAGGATGCGTACTACTTCAGAGTGGTACGTAATCCTGTCTTGGAAGTCATGTTGCTAGACAACAATGAACCTACGAGCTATGGAGAAGCGATGGTGGGCCTAGATTCCGACGAATGGCTCGATGCCATAACATCCGAGAGAGGGTCCATGTATAAAAACAAAGTATAGACTTTGGAAGAACTACTTGTTGGTCGTAAGGCTGTTGGGTGCAGATGGATTTTAAAAGGAAGACGGACAATGATGGTAAGTGTCACCATTAAGAAAGCTCGACTTGTCGTTAAGATGTTTTCCGACAAGTTCAAGGAGTTGACTGCGATGAGACTTTCTCACTCGTAGCGATGCTAAGAGTCTGTTGGAATTATATTAGCAGTTACTGCATTATTTATGAAATCTTGCAGATAGGATGTCAAAACATTGTTTCCTCGACGATTTCCTTGAGGAAAGGTTGTATGTGATACAACCAGAAGGTTTTGTCAATCCTGAAAGATGCTAACAAGTATGCAAAGCTCCAGCAATCCTTCTAAGGACTGGAGTAAGCATCTCGGAGTTGGAATGTACGCTTTGATGAGATGATCAAAGATTTTGGGTTTATACAAAGTTTATGAGAAACTTGTATTTCCAAAGAAGTGAGTGGGAGCACTATAGAATTTTTGATGAGTATATGTTGTTAACATATTGTTGATCAGAAATGATGTAGAATTTCTGGAAAGCATACAGGGTTATTTGAAAATTGTTTTTCAATGGAAAACCTGGATTAAGCTACTTGAACATTGAGCATCAAGATCTATAAGGATAGATCAAAAACGCTTAATAGTACTTTCAAAATGAATACATACCGTGACAAGATTTTGAAGGAGTTCAAAATAGATCAGCAAAGAAGGAGTTCTTGGCTGTGTTGCAAGGTGTGAGTATTGAGTAAGACTCAAGAACTGACCACGGCAGAAGAGAGAGAAAGGACGAAGGTCGTCCCCTATGCTTTAGACGTAGGCTCTACAGTATGCTATGCTGTGTACCGCACCTGAAGTGTGCCTTGCCATGAGTTAGTCAAGGGGTACAAGAGTGATCCAGGAATGGATCACATGACAGCGGTCGAACTTATCCTTAGTAACTAGTGGACTAAGGAATTTTCTCGATTATGGAGGTGGTAACAGAGTTCGTCGTAAAGGGTTACGTCGATGCAAACTTTGACACTAATCCGGATGACTCTGAGTAGTAAACTGAATTCGTATAGTAGAGCAGTTATTTGGAATAGCTCCAAGTAGCGCGTGGTAGCTGCATCTACAAGATGACATAGAGATTTGTAAAGCACACACGGATCTGAAAGGTTCAGACCCGTTGACTAATAACCTCTCTCACAAGCGAGATATGAACAAACCCCATGGGTGTTGGATTCATTACAATCACATAGTGATGTGAACTAGATTATTGACTCTAGTGCAAGTGGGAGACTGTTGGAAATATGCTCTAGAGGCAATAATAAAATGGTTATTATTGTATTTCCTTGTTCATGATAATTGTCTATTGTTCATGCTATAATTGTATTAACTGGAAACCGTAATACATGTGTGAATACATAGACCACAACATGTACCTAGTAAGCCTCTAGTTGACTAGCTCGTTGATCAATAGATGTATGGTTTCCTGACCATGGACATTGGATGTCATTGATAACGGGATCACATCATTAGGAGTGATGTGATGGACAAGACCCAATCCTAAGCATAGCACAAGATCGTGTAGTTCGTTTGCTAAGAGCTTTTCTAATGTCAAGTATCATTTCCTTAGACCATGAGATTGTGCAACTCCCGGATACCGTAGGAATGCTTTGGGTGTACCAAACGTCACAACGTAACTGGGTGGCTATAAAGGTGCACTATAGGTATCTCCGAAAGTGTCTGTTGGGTTGGCACGAATCGAGACTGGGATTTGTCACTCCGTATGACAGAGAGGTATCTCTGGGCCCACTCGGTAATGCATCATCATAATGAGCTCAATGTGACTAAGGAGTTAGCCACGGGATCATGCGTTATGGAACGAGTAAAGAGACTTGCTGGTAACGAGATTGAACAAGGTATTGGGATACCGACGATCAAATCTCGGGCAAGTAACATACCGATGGACAAAGGGAATTGAATACGGGATTGATTGAACCCCGACATCGTGGTTCATTCGATGAGATCATCGTGGAACATGTGGGAGCCAACATGGGTATCCAGATCCCGCTGTTGGTTATTGGCCAGAGAACGTCTCGGTCATGTCTGCATGGTTCCCGAACCCGTAGGGTCTACACACTTAAGGTTCGGTGACGCTAGAGTTGTTATGGGAAATAGTATGTGGTTATCGAAGGTTGTTCGGAGTCCCGGATGAGATCCCGGACATGATGAGGAGCTCCGGAATGGTCCGGAGGTGAAGATCGGTATATTGGACGAATGGTATTGAAGTCCGGAATTGTTCCGAGGGTACCAGGCTATGGCCAGCATGTCCGAAAGGGGTTTCGTAGGCCCCGGCAAGCGTTGGGGGGCCTTATGGGCCAAGGGGAAGGGGCAAACCAGCCCACTAAGGGGCTGTGCGCCCCTCCCAACCCCTCTCACGTAACCAGGAGAGATGGGGGCGCCTCCCCTAGGGCAGCCGCCCCTCCTGGCTTGGGGGGCAAGTCTCCTAGGGGTGGAGGCGCCCAGAACCCATCTCGGGTTTTCCCCTTGGCCGCCGCCCCTCCCCTAGGGCGCCTGCTCCAACCCCCTCCCCCTATATATAGTGAGGGAGAGAGAGGGCAGCCGCACCCTTGCCTGGCGCAGCCCTCTGCTCCTCCAACTCCTCCTCCTCCTCCTCCTCCTCCTCCGTAGTGCTTAGCGAAGCTCTGCCGGAGAACCACGAGCTCCATCGCCACCATGCCGTCGTGCTGCTGGAGTTCTCCCTCAACTTCTCCTCTCCCCTTGCTGGATCAAGAAGGAGGAGACGTCCCCGGGCTGTACGTGTGTTGAACGCGGAGGCGCCGTCCGTTCGGCGCTAGATCGTATCTTCCGTGATTTGAATCGCCGCGAGTACGACTCCATCAACCGCGTTCTTATAACGCTTCCGCTTAGCGATCTTGAAGGGTATGAAGATGCATCCCTCTTTCTTGTTGCTAGCATCTCCTAGATTGATCTTGGTGACACGTAGGAAAATTTTGAATTATTGCTACGTTCCCCAACACTTATATACTTTATACATGATACATGTGGTGACTAAAGTCGGGTCGGCTCGAGGAGTACCCGCGAGTGATTCACGGATTGGGGGCTGAAAGGACCTTTGTCCCGACGGCCCTCTGGGTGGATCTTTGTGGCGAAGCGACAGGGCAGGTTGAGACCGCCTAGGTGAGAGGTGGGCCTGGCCCTGGTCGGTGTCCGCGGTTACATCAATTAACACGCTTAACGAGATCTTGGTATTTGATCTGAGTCTGGCCATTTGGTCTATACACACTAACCAACTACGCGGGAATAGTTATGGGCACTCGACGTCGTGGTATCAGCCGAAGCCTTCGTGACGTCAGCGACTGAGCGGCGCGCGCCGGGTTGGACCGCGTAACATGACTTCCTTTGTAATGGAGGTTGCCAGGTCTGCTCTCCGGCCGCGTACGCAACGTGCAGGTGTGCAATGGGCGATGGGCCCAGACCCCTGCGCGCATAGGATTTAGACCGGCGTGCTGACCTCTCTATTGTGCCTAGGTGGGGCTGCGACGTGTTGATCTTTCGCGACCGGGCATGACCCAGAAAAGTGTGTCCGACCAAATGGGATCGAGCGTGTTGGGTTATGTGGTGCACCCCTACATGGAAGTTTATCTATTTGAATAGCCGTGTCCCTCGGTAAAAGGACGACCCGGAGTTGTACCTTGACCTTATGACAACTAGAACCGGATACTTAATAAAACACACCCTTCCAAGTGCTAGATATAACCCGATGATCGCTCTCTAACAGGGCGACGAGGAGGGGATCGCCGGGTAGTTTTATGCTATATGATGCTACTTGGTGAACTTACCATCTACTCTCTCCTACATGCTGCAAGATGGAGTGGCCAGAAGCGTAGTCTTCGACATGATTATCTATCCCCCTCTTATTCTGGCATTCTGCAGTTCAGTCCCCCGATATGGCCCTTTACACATATACCCATGCATATGTAGTGTAGCTCCTTGCTTGCGAGTACTTTGGATGAGTACTCACGATTGCCTTTCTCCCTCTTTTCCCCCTTTCCCTTCTACCTGGTTGTCGCAACCAGATGCCGGAGCCCAGGAGCCAGACACCATCGTCGACGACGACTCCTACTACACCGGAGGTGCCTACTACTACGTGTAGCCCACTGACGACGACCAGGAGTAGTTAGGAGGATCCCAGGTAGGAGGCCTGCGCCTCTTTCGATCTGTATCCCAGTTTGTGCTAGCCTTCTTAAGGCAAACTTGTTTAACTTATGTCTGTACTCAGATATTGTTGCTTCCGCTGACTCGTCTATGATCGAGCACTTGTATTCGAGCCCTCGAGGCCCCTGGCTTGTATTATGAAGCTTGTATGACTTATTTATGTTTTAGAGTTGTGTTGTGATATCTTCTCGTGAGTCCCTGATCTTGATCGTACACGTTTGCGTGCATGATTAGTGTACGGTCAAAACGGGGGCGTCACAATAAGTCATGAGGTATAACACTAGCACTAGCACCCATATCACATAAGCCATGCTAACAATGATCTCCTATTTTAACAGAAATAACAGGCATGCCTACCACAAGTCTATGTTTATCTTTAGCACAAGGTTTGGCAATTCTAGCAGTTTCACTGCAGAAATAAATAACATGCCCATCAATATTATCAGCCAAGAGATCTTTAACAATAGCAATATTAGGTTCAACTTTAACTTGCTCAGAAGGTGTATAAGTTCTAATATTGCTTTTACGAACCACAGTTGAAGCTTTAGCATGATCCTTTATCCTGACAGGAAAAGGTGGTTTCTCAACATAAGGAGTAGGGACAACAGGATCATTATAAGTGATAGTCTTTTCTTCAACTTTAATAGGTGCAGCTACTTTTACTTCTATGGGAGGATGATATTTAAACCACTTCTCCTTGGGGAGATCAACATAGGTAGCAAAGGATTCACAAAAAGAAGCTACTATCTCAGAGTCAAGTCCATATTTAGTGCTAAATTTACAGAGAACATCGGTATCCATAAAAGATATAACACAATCAAACTTAGGTGTCATACCTGACTCCTTACCTTCGCCGAGATCCCAATCTTCAGAGTTGCGTTTAATTCTATCCAATAAATTCCATTTGAATTCAATAGTCTTCATCATAAAAGAGCCAACACAAGAAGTATCGAGCATGGATTGATTATTACTAGAAAATCGAGCATAAAAACTTTGAAGAATTATTTCTCTTGAGAGCTCATGATTGGGGCATGAATATAACATTGATTTAAGCCTCCCCAAGCTTGAGCGATGCTTTCTCCTTCGCGAGGCCAAAAATTATATATATAATTGCGATCACAATGAACAAGATGCATAGAATAAAATTTCTGACGAAATTCCAATTTCAATCGTTTATAGTTCCATGATCTCGTATCATCACATAGCCTATACCATGTCGATGCATCTCCCTTCAAAGATAAAGGGAAGACCTTCCTCTTAACAACATCACCGGGTATACCTGCAAGCTTAAATAATCCACAAACTTCATCCACATATATTAGGTGCTCATCAGGATGCTTTGTTCCATCTGCTACAAAAGGATTAGCTAGCAGTTTTATTAACATACCCGAAGGAACTTCAAAGGGAACATTTTCATTTTCAGTAGGTTCAGTGGGTTGAGGAGCAACTCTTTGCTCTACTGGTCGGGGTGAAGATACCCCGAACAAGCCACTCAGAGGATTACTTTCCATAGTAACAAGTGACAGTAAATTTCAGCACACTATATAAATTTTTCCTTACCAAATTCCACCTACCAAAGGCGCTTCACTCCCCGGCAACAGCGCCAGAAAAGAGTCTTGATGACCCACAAGTATAGGGGATCTATGGTAGTCCTTTCGATAAGTAAGAGTGTCGAACCCAACGAGGAGCAGAAGGAAATGATAAGTGGTTTTCAACAAGGTACTCTCTGCAAGTACTGAAATAAGTGGTAACAGATAGTTTTGTGATAGAATAATTTGTAACGAGCAACAAGTAACAAAAGTAAATAAAGTGCAGCAAGGTGGCCCAATCCTTTTTGTAGCAAAGGACAAGCCTGGACAAACTCTTATATAGAGAAAAGCGCTCCCGAGGACACATGGGAATTATCGTCAAGCTAGTTTTCATCACATTCATATGATTCGCGTTCGGTACTTTGATAATTTGATATGTGGGTGGACCAGTGCTTGGGTGCGGTTCTTACTTGAACAAGCATCCCACTTATGATTAACCTCTATTGCAAGCATCCACAACTACAACAAAATTATTAAGGTAAACCTAACCATAGCATGAAACATATGGATCCAAATCAGCCCCTTACGAAGCAACACATAAACTAGGGTTTAAGCTTTTGTCACTCTAGCAACCCATCATCTACTTATTACTTCCCAATGCCTTCCTCTAGGCCCAAATAATGGTGAAGTGTTATGTAGTCACATAACCCCACTAGAGGATAGACAACATACATCTCATCAAAATATCGAACGAATACCAAATTCACATGACTACTAATAGCAAGACTTCTCCCATGTCCTCAGGAACAAACGTAACTACTCACAAAGCATATTCATGTTCATAATCAGAGGAGTATTAATATGCATAAAGGATCTGAACATATGATCTTCCACCAAATAAACCAACTAGCATCAACTACAAGGAGTAATCAACACTACTAGCAACCTACTAGTACCAATCCCGGACTTGGAGACAAGAATTGGATACAAGAGATGAACTAGGGTTTTGAGAGGAGATGGTGCTGGTGAAGATGTTGATGGAGATTGCCCTCTCCCGATGAGAGGAGCGTTTGTGATGACGATGGCGATGATTTCCCCCTCCCGGAGGGAAGTGTCCCTGGCAGAACAGCTCTGCCGAGCCCTAGATTGGTTCCGCCAAGGTTCCACCTCGTGGCGGCGGAGTCTCGTCCCGGAAGGTTGCTTATGATTTTTTTCTCGACGAAAGACTTCATATAGCAGAAGATGGCCACTAGAGAGCCAACAGGGGCCCACGAGGCAGGGGGGCGCGCCCCCCACCCTCGTGGCCAGGTGGGGCCCCCTCTGACGTACTTCTTCCGCTCAATATTTTTTATTATTTCGAAAAATAACTTTCGTGGAGTTTCAGGACTTTTGGAGTTGCGCAGAATAGGTCTCTAATATTTGCTCCTTTTCCAGCCCAGAATTCCAGCTGCCGGCATTCTCCCTCCTTATGTAAACCTTGTAAAATAAGAGAGAATAGGCATAAGTATTGTGACATAACGTGTAATAACAACCCATATTGCAATAAATATCGATATAAAAGCATGATGCAAAATGGACGTATCAGCACGCCGGTCATGTCGCGTGCAATATGCTACTTTCGGCAAAGCTTGCCGCTGGCGGGGCGGATGAAGCAGCGTTACGCGCCCGGCAGCCCGCGGTGGCCGGAGATCGTGGCGAAGGAGAACGCCGCCCGCATTCGGCACTACGACGGCCGCTACCCACCGCCGTCACAACACAACATTGACGAGAGGTACGCCTTCTGGGAAAGGCGTACCTTCCTCGATATCATGGCCGCGTGCCCGTCCAGCTCGATCTGGACAAAATGATCCACATCGCGGGCCACACCTACATATGGAGGAGGAGGTGTTGGTGCCAGGAGCTGTCGGGGCCTCGGCGTTCCTAAGCCAGAGCCAGCGACGCTAGGGACGAGCTCCACTAAGTCGTTCCTGCGCATCCCAATGCCGGAGCTGGGGACGAGCTCGCGTGCCCCCTGCTCATGCCCAAGCTGGAGCCCGGGGTGAGCTCGCGCGACCCCTTGCACGTGCCCAAGCCCGAGCCCGGGACGAGCTCGGGCGGCCCCCTGCGTGTTATGTAACGCCCGGATAATCAAGCTACAGTAATCCCACACTAATGGTGCCACGTCACCACAGTTACTGTTGCTAATCTACCGTTAGGTCAAACCGTTTCAAAATTCAAATTTAAATTAATGTCGACAATAAAAGTTTTTCAAAATTTAAAACAAAAATGTTCGGGAGATGCCATATTTTGCATAAGTGAATATGGTGTAATAAACACATTTTTATAAAATGCCTAGACAATTTAAAATGATTTAAAACAGAAAAGAAAATAAATAAAAGAAAGAAAATATAAAAGAGAAAGCAAACAAAAAAAAAAGAAGAAAGGAGAAAACCCCCCTGGACCGTGGCCCAACTGGGCCAACCCACCAGGCCCAGCCGGCCACCCACCCCTCCTTATCCCCTCACTCCCGTAACCCACTCCACCGACACCCCACTTTCTCCCCCCCCGCGCGAAATATCTGCCCCCTCTCCCCGATTGGATCGGGAT
>NC_057802.1:382179148-382336396 GCF_018294505.1 Triticum aestivum | reverse complement strand
CCGCCCTCTCCACCTGCCGTGGCCCTCGTGCCCCGCTGCGGCAGCCCCCGCCATGGCCACGGCCCCGCCCTGCCCCGGGCAGGCTACGGGCGCCCGACGCCCACGCCCGCGCCCGTGCCGCACACGCGCGCCGCGCCCGTGCCCACCTGTGGCCCCTGGGCCACTGCTAGGTGGGGCCCTGCGCCCCTGAGCCACTGCCCCTGGGCCCGAACCCCCTTGGGCCACAGACAGGTGGGCCCCCGCGCCCAGAGAAAGTTAAAAAATGATTTAAAAAATAAATAAATAAATATAATAAAATCAAAATAAAAATAATAAAAATAATTAATTAATTAGTTAATTAATTAGTTAATTAACCCTATTTAGATTAATCTAATTTAATTAATTAGTTTAATTAATAGTTAATTAATTAGTTAACCCTAATTACCCTAACCAGTCTATGACATGTGGGACCCACGTGTCAGATGACTGCTGACGTCAGCATGATGTCATGCAGATGTCATCGCAACACTGTTTCGGATAATGTATATATTAAATAATTAAATAAATTCCAGAAGTTAATAAAATCTTTAAAATTTAATATAAAATAAACCGTAGCTCGGATGGAAAAACTTTGTACATGAAAGTTGCTCAGAACGACGAGACGAATCCGGATATGCAGCCCGTTCGTCCACCACACCTCCCTAACCTATCGAACACACAACTTTCCCCCTCTGTTTCATCTGTCCGAAAATGCGAAACATCGGGAATACTTTCCCGGATGTTCCCCCCTTCACCGGTACCACCTACTGCCGCGTTAGGACACACCTAGCACCGTTCAATGTCATGTCACGCATCGTCATGTTTATGTTTGCATTGTATTTACTGTTTCTTCCCCCCTCTTCTCTCCGGTAGACTACGAGACCGACACTGCTGCTGCCCAGTTCGACTCCGGAGTTGACGACCCCTCCTACTTGCCAGAGCAACCAGGCAAGCCCCCCCTTGATCACCAGATATCGCCTATTCTTCTCTATACTGCTTGCATTAGAGTAGTGTAGCATGTTACTGCTTTCCGTTAATCCTATCCTGATGCATAGCCTATCCTTGCTACTTCTGTTGTTACCTTTACTTGCAATCCTACATTCTTAGTATAGGATGCTAGTTTTCCATCAGTGGCCCTACATTCTTGTCCGTCTGCTGTGCTATACTATCGGGCCGTGATCACTTGGGCGGTGATCATGGGTATGTACTTATATACTATATACATGACACATGTGATGACTAAAGTCGGGTCGGCTCGTAGGAGTACCCACAAGTGGATCTTTGTGGTGGAGCGACAGGGCAGGTTGAGACCACCTAGGCGAGAGGTGGGCCTGGCCCTGGACGGCGTCCGCGGTTACTTCGACATAACACGCTTAACGAGTTCTTGGTATTTGATCTGAGTCTGGCCATTTGGTCTATACGCACTAACCATCTACGCGGGAGTAGTTATGGGTATCCCGGCGTCGTGGTATCAGCCGAAGCCTTCGTGACGTCAGCGACTGAGTGGCGCGCACCGGATTGGACTGGAATGCCACTAGGCTAGGTCTGCTTCCGGCCGCGTTCGCAACGTGCAGGTGTGCAATGGGCGATGGGCCCAGACCCATGCGCGCATAGGATTTAGACCGGCGTGCTGACCTCTCTGTTGTGCTTAGGTGGGGCTGCGACGTGTTGATCTTACGAGGCCGGGCATGACCCAGAAAAGTGTGTTCGGCCAAATGGGATCGAGCGTGTTGGGTTATGTGGTGCACCCCTGCAGGGAAGTTTATCTATTCGAATAGCCGTGTCCCTCGGTAAAAGGACGACCCAGAGTTGTACCTTTACCTTATGACAACTAGAACCGGATACTGAATAAAATACACCCTTCCAAGTGCCAGATACAACCCGGTGATCGCTCTCTTACAGGGCGACGAGGAGGGAATCGTCGGGTAGGATTATGCTATACGATGCTACTTGGAGGACCTCAATCTACTCTCTTCTACATGCTGCAAGATGGAGATGGCCAGAAGCATAGTCTTCGACAGGACTAGCTATCCCCCTCTTATTCTGGCATTTTGCAGTTCAGTCCACTGATATGGCCCTTTACACATATACCCATGCATATGTAGTGTAGCTCCTTGCTTGCGAGTACTTTGGATGAGTACTCACGGTTGCTTCTCTCCCTCTTTTCCCCCTTTTCTTTCTACCTGGTTGTCGCAACCAGATGCTGGAGCCCAGGAGGCAGACGCCACCGTCGACAACGACTCCTACGACTCTGGAGGTGCCTACTACTACGTGCAGCCCGCTGACGACGACCAGGAGTAGTTAAGAGGATCCCAGGCAGGAGGCCTGCGCCTCGTTCGATCTGTATCCCAGTTTGTGCTAGCCTTCTTGAGGCAAACTTGTTTAACTTATGTCTGTACTCAGATATTGTTGCTTCCGCTGACTCGTCTGTGATCGAGCACTTGTATTCGAGCCCTCGAGGCCCCTGGCTTGTAATATGATGCTTGTATGACTTATTTATGTTTTAGAGTTCTGTTGTGATATCTTCCCGTGAGTCCCTGATCTTGATCGTACACATTTGCGTGCATGATTAGTGTACGGTCAAATCGGGGGCGTCACAAGTTGGTATCTGAGCCGACTGCCTGTAGGAATCCCCCTTTCCACACTCCTTGGCCGAAGTCGAGTCTAGACATTACGAAACTTTTACTAACATGGCTGTGTGTCTTACGGGCCCACGTCACCATTGGGTGGTACTAGGATCTTTTACTCCTCGACCTTTACTCTGGGACTCTGAACTCTCTTCTACTCGGGTTAAACGAATTTACTAACTCTAACACTAGGATCCCGTGACCGCATTCACCCCAAAGTTGGATAAGCCCTAGTTGTTTCTTAGAATAGTATTTTGAACAATTCACACACTGTCATTTGACTCCTTTGAAACGTCTTTGCTTTCAGATGCAACCCACGAGGCAGGACATGCGCCACACGACGGCCATTGGTGCCTCGGGATCACCGGCTGTGCTAGCTAAGATGATGACCTATCTGGGTTATCGCTGGCACCCTGAGTACATCGTCTACGAGGAGTACCAGGACTTTAACCAGGAGCAGTACCGTGCCATCGTCCACCTCTACTCGCGGGAGTATGACTCCACTACTGTGCTGCACACCGCTCATGGTGTTGGTGTGACCATCGATATGGCTGTCCACGGTGCTGCTTATGCTGCTCTGACACGTCTTCGTGGAGAGTATCGGGAGTTGGACACCTCCCCTTTCTGGCACATTGCTATCGCATCTGATGTTGGTGCGGAGGGATACTATACTGCTGCCTACTCCACTGTCACCCGAGAGCCCTTCTACCATCAGAACCTGGTTCTGCATGCTGATGGGCTGGATCGAGCTAACCGAGCTCTTCGCCACGAGTTGTACACCACCCGTCAGCACCTTTACCGTGCTCTGACGCTGCTGCACCCCTTTGTCCGATCTAGGGAGCTGCCCCGTTCTGTGATCTACCCAGCCAGGACTGTGATGCCCCAGGGTGTCGGCTGGCCAGACGTGGGAGGCTACTCTCCCGCACTTGGTCCTCTTCTGCCACCTGAGCGTCAGGTTCTGCACCAGAGTATTCGCGGACCCCAGGTTGCTGACGTGGAGTTCCCGATGCGACACTACCAGCTTTCAGGCTACACCTACCTCCACAGTACCTCTTGGGACTGATGTAGGCTTGCTTGTAGTGTTAGATGCATTCGCCGCGAGCCTGTGTGCCGCCTATGTTGTTTTAGTCTATGTATTGAACTCTGTGTACTGAACACTGTGTACTGAACTCTATGCATGACCCCTTTTGTAAGTTATGCCGACTACTATGTAGTAGCTATCGTGCTCCTTTCATTATGCATGTTTCATCATGAATGATTCTTGTCTTTGCAAATTTCTCAATGCTGAACTACCCCTGTTATATATTAGCAGGATGGTTAGACCAGGTGGTCGTGGTAGTGGTGGCAATGCCCCACCACCACCTGAGTACATGGATGGTATGATCCAACAGTTCGAACTGAACCGCCAATTCATGGAAAATATGATGGCTCAGTTTCCTCGCCCCAATATGGACCAACAACCAACCCCAGTAACTCTGCAGGATTTCATGCGCCTCAATCCAACTATGTACCGCAGCTCAACTCAGCCTCTGGATGCTAATGACTGGCTCCGTGACATCACCTATGAGATGGAGTCTGCCGATGTAGCCCCTGCCAGCTATGTCACCTTTGCTTCCTTCTTCCTGAAGGGACCCGCAGCTCAATGGTGGGACAGCCACAGGCGTACTCTGCCAGCTGGAACAATCATCACCTGGCCAGACTTCCAAGCAGCTTTCCGTGCCCGCTTCATTCCTCAGGGAGTCTTGGACCGGAAGAAGCGTGAGTTCCGCAACCTCACCCAAGGCAACAAAACTGTTGAAGCTTATCAGCGGGAGTTTCTGGACTTGTCTCGCTATGCTGAAGAGGACATTGCAACTAATGCACGCAGACAGGAGAAGTTCCGTGATGGCCTTCAAGCTGACATCAAGCTCGCACTTCTAGTGCATGACTTTGCTGATTTCGCCACCTTGGTGAACAAGGCCATCAATGTCGAAACTGGTCTGCAGGAATACCAGAGCTCTCACAGGCGCAACCGTGACACGGGCTCATCTTCGGGCCCGCCCTCACAGAAGCGTAAGATATGGATCCCGAACAGCATGTACCGTCCAAATGCATCTGCCCCAAGGCAGACCTATGCTGCACCTCGACTGCCTCCACCACCATCTAGGCAGTCAAGACTTCCAGCTCCACCACCCCAAGCTCCTGTTCCCACTCCCAATAATGGTTTGTGCTTCAGGTGTGGTCAACCAGGACACCGTGCTAGAGAATGCAACCAGAACCAGAATCAACTGGCCCTTCCAGCAACTGGCCATGGAAGCAACCAGCCCCGCAGCAACAAGGCCAAGTCTTATGGTCATGTTCATGCCAACCACGTTGATCTCAACGAAGCTCAAGACCAGCCTACTACTGTGATGGGTACACTCCTCGTAAATTCAGTACCAGCATCCGTTTTATTTGATACAGGAGCATCCCATTCATTCATATCAGCAGAATTTGCATTCCTGCATGGCATTAAATACGAAGAGATGAACACTCCGCTAGTGGTACACACCCCTGCGGGCCAATGTCAAACCTCTATGGTTAGTCACGACGTTCCTGTTGAAATTGAAGGACTGGAATTTCTCGTCTCTCCCATCGTGCTGAAGTCCTGTAGCATTGATCTCATTCTGGGAATGAATTGGTTAAAAGCGCATACTGCTTCAATCGTTTGCGCCACTAAGACCGTTCATCTACTTCACCCTTCAGATGAAATAGTTACTTACCAAGCTCTTCTAGTGCAAAATGCCGAGGCAAGGCTCTATGCATTGAATGCATTGAACGCTGCACCACTCGAGGGCATTGAAAACATTCCCGTCGTGCATGAATTCCTCGACGTCTTTCCTGAAGAACTTCTAGGGATTCCCCCTGCTAGAGCAGTCGAATTCATCATCGACTTGAAACCAGGCACCACTCCTATAGCCAAGCGACCCTACAAGATGCCGCCTCATGAACTCCTTGAGCTTAAGGAGGAAATCGACAAATCTCTTCGCAAAGGATTCATTCGCCCAAGTTGCTCTCCTTGGGGAGCACCTTCTCTCTTTGTCAAGAAGAAGGATGGGACAAACCGATTAGTTCAAGACTACCGTCCTATAAACCAAGCTACCATTCAGAATAAATACCCTCTTCCTCGGATCAATGATCTGTATGACCAACTGGCGGGTTCGTCAGTGTTCTCTAAGCTCGACTTGAGGTTGGGTTACCACCAGATCCGTGTTCGCGAAGAGGATATCCCAAAGACCGCCTTCGTGACTCGATATGGTTCATACGAGTACACCGTCATGTCTTTCGGTTTAACCAATGCTCCAGCCACCTTCTCTCGTCTGATGAACTATATATTCATGGATTACCTCGACAAGTTTGTCGTGGTTTATCTGGATGATATCCTGGTATTTTCCAAGAACGAAGAAGAACATGCTGAACATCTTCGACTTGTGCTGGAAAAGCTATGAGAGCATCAACTATATGCCAAGTTCTCCAAATGTGAATTCTGGCTACCGGAAGTAACCTATCTTGGGCATGTCATCTCTAAGGATGGTATTGCCGTCAACCCTGAACGAGTCCAGGCTATCCTTGATTGGACTCCTCCCAAGAACGTTAAGCAAGTCAGAAGTTTTCTCGGTCTCGCCAGCTATTGCCGTCGATTCGTCGAGAACTTCTCCAAGATCGCCAGGCCTCTCACTAACCTGTTGCATAAGGGCGTCAAGTTCTAGTGGACAGACAAATGTCAGGAAAGTTTCCAGGCACTCAAAGACAAGTTGACTTCTGCCCCAGTTCTAGCTCCACCTGATACTAAGGACTTCGTCATTTACTGCGACGCTTCCCGTCAAGGATTAGGCTGTGTCCTAATGCAAGACCGCAAAGTGATTGCTTATGCCTCTCATCAATTGCGCCCTCACGAAGAGAACTACCCAGTTCACGACCTCGAACTTGCTGCTGTCATTCATGCGCTGAAGCAGTGGCGACATTACCTTCTCGGTAATCGTTGCGAGGTCTTCACTGACCACCAAAGTCTGAAGTATCTGTTTACTCAGCCAGACCTGAACCTCCGTCAGCAGAGATGGATGGAGCTTGTTGCAGACTTTAACTTGGGTATTTCCTATACGCCAGGCAAGGCTAATGTAATGGCTGATGCCTTGAGCCGCAAGTCTTATTGCAACCACCTCCAGTTTCACAAAGTTCAGCCCTCGCTTGTTGAAGAATTCAGGAAGCTGAACCTCCATATTGTTCCTCCGGGTGCACTCGCTCCCCCTCCTAAGGAGTTTGGCAAGATGAACCTCCAAGATGAACCTCCACGTTGCCAAATGGGATCGAGCGTGTTGGGTTATGTGGTGCACCCCTGCAGGGAAGTTTATCTATTCGAATAGCCGTGTCCCTCGGTAAAAGGACGACCCGGAGTTGTACCTTTACCTTATGACAACTAGAACCGGATACTGAATAAAATACACCCTTCCAAGTGCCAGATACAACCCGGTGATCGCTCTCTTACAGGGCGACGAGGAGGGAATCGCCGGGTAGGATTATGCTATGCGATGCTACTTGGAGGACCTCAATCTACTCTCTTCTACATGCTGCAAGATGGAGATGGCCAGAAGCATAGTCTTCGATAGGACTAGTGTAGCTCCTTGCTTGTGAGTACTTTGGATGAGTACTCACGGTTGCTTCTCTCCCTCTTTTCCCCCTTTTCTTTCTACCTGGTTGTCGCAACCAGATGCTGGAGCCCAGGAGGCAGACGCCACCGTCGACGATGACTCCTACGACTGTGGAGGTGCCTACTACTACGTGCAGCCCGCTGACGACGACCAGGAGTAGTTAGGAGGATCCCAGGCAGGAGGCCTGCGCCTCGTTCGATCTGTATCCCAGTTTGTGCTAGCCTTCTTAAGGCAAACTTGTTTAACTTATGTCTGTACTCAGATATTGTTGCTTCCGCTGACTCGTCTGTGATCGAGCACTTGTATTCGAGCCCTCGAGGCCCCTGGCTTGTATTATGATGCTTGTATGACTTATTTATGTTTTAGAGTTGTGTTGTGATATCTTCCCGTGAGTCCCTGATCTTGATCGTACACATTTGCGTGCATGATTAGTGTACGGTCAAATCGGGGGCGTCACATGTTCCCTATCCGGAGTTGGAGCCGGAGCCGGAGCCACCGCTGCTGGCGGAGTATAGGGGGTGGCCAGCGAGCCCGACGACCCTGTAGACCTGCTGGGGCTCCTCCTAGCGCTGCACGAATCGACAAAGGGGCCACAGCGCCACCCCGATGACCCGGTGGACTCGCCGGGGCTGCGATAACGGTCGTCGCCTCGGTGGTTGACGTCACCATCGAGCTCTTGGGCGACAATGACGAGGATGAGGAGGAGGACGATGAGGACTTCTTCAGTGGCGACAGCGGCTCCGACGTGGACGACGACGATCGTAGCTTTGTTTAGGGTTTATGTGTGTACAAATTATAAACTTTAAATGAAATTTGTGCTGTTTGAATGTCCAGTTTAAATATTTGTATCTATGCACGTTTGAATGTCCAATTTGTGCCCTGTTTGCTTGTGTGTAACAAGTGGTGACCCAAATTTCATGAAGATGCAAAAATAATTTGGTGTCTTCAATCAAACAACGTCAATTTTGTGAAGTTTTTTTCTTTAGAATTGTTGTATTGCAAAGGTATTCGCTTTCCCAGTCAGAATGCCTGTAGGGTTAAGGCAGATGGCATGGGTTCTACTTATCAACAAAGATTTCCGCTGCTTGTGTTTTATCTGATGTTCAACCCTTATGGCTTTATCTATGTAAGACTTGACCATAATGGTCATAATTTGTGTAAGACGGTATGTATGGATGTAAGACTCTTGTTATTAAGCTTTTGTGTGTTTAGTGAGCATTGATCTCCGGGATCACTGTACATGTGCGTTCGGTGATCACGCCTTATGAGTCGGGGTCCCCACATAACTGAATTTTTGAATCTTTTTTCACTTTCTTTATTTTTTTTGTTTTAAATTGGGGTCTGTAGTGTTGACCATTCATACAAAATGGTTTGATTCCTACTTGCATTATCCCAAGTTCATCAACCATCAATATTGTAGCATAAAATGATTTTTGAAAATTTTCAGGACCAATCTACTGAAGGAAATATGCCCTAGAGGCAATAATAAAGTTGTTATTCATATTTCCATATATCATGATAAATGTTTTATTATTCATGCTAGAATTGTATTAACCGGAAACTTAGTACATGTGTGGATACATAGACAAACAGAGTGTCCCTAGTATGCCTCTACTTGACTAGCTCATTTATCAAAGATGGTTAAGTTTCCTAGCCATGGACATGTGTTGTCATTTGATGAACAGGATCACATCATTAGAGAATGACGTGATGGACAGGACCCATCCGTTAGCTTAGCACTATGATCGTTTAGTTTATTGCTATTGCTTTCTTCATGACTTATACATGTTCCTATGACTATGAGATCATGCAACTCCCGAATACCGGAGGAACACTAAGTGTGCTATCAAACGTCACAACGTAACTGGGTGATTATAAAGATGCTCTACAGGTGTCTCCGATGGTGTTTTTTGAGTTGGCATAGATCGAGATTAGGATTTGTCACTCCGTGTATCGGAGAGGTATCTTTGGGCCCTCTCGGTAATGATCATCACTATAAGCCTTGCAAGCAATGTGACTAATGAGTTAATTGCGGGATGATGCATTACGAAACAAGTAAAGCGACTTGCTGGTAACAAGATTGAACTAGGTATGAAGATACCGACGATCGAATCTCGGGCAAGTAACATACCGATGACAAAGGGAACAACGTATGTTGTTATGCGGTTTGACCGATAAAGATCTTCGTAGAATATGCAAGAGCCAATATGAGCATACAGGTTCCGCTATTGGTTATTGACCGGAAATGAGTCTGGGTCATGCCTACATAGTTCTCGAACCCGTAGGGTCCGCACGCTTAACGTTCGATGACGATTTGTATTACGAGTTATGTGATTTGATGACCGAAGTTTGTTCAGAGTCCCGGATGAGATCACGGACATGACGAGGAGTCTCAAAATGGTCGAGACATATAGATTCATATATTGGACGATGTTATTCGGACACCGGATGAGTTTCGGGGGTTACCGGATAAATATCAGAGTGCCGGAGGGTTATCGGAACCCCCCGGGGGAACTAATGGGCCTCTATGGGCCTTAGTGGGAAGAGAGGAAGGGCTAGGAGGGGCTGGCCGTGTGCTCCACGCCCCCTTGGGTCCAAATTGGACTAGGGGAAGGCCCCCCTTTCCTTCCCTTCCCCCTCTTCCTTCCTTCTTCCCCCTCTTCCTTAGGTGGAAACCTACTAGGACTTGGAGTCCTAGTAAGATTCCCCTCTCCTGGCGCGCCCTAGGAGGGCTGGCCGGCCTCCCCCTCCCTCCTTTATATACGTGGGGAGGGGGGCACCCTAGAACACACAAGTTGATTGTCAGGACCCGAACCTAAGTCACACCGATCTAGCATGTAACAGATCATATCACTTTGCGGCCTCATGCACGATATTCCCACGGGTGCCGTCTTACCTGGCCCAGGACCGTTTGCGCCTTTTGGCTCACGTATATGATAGTGTCGCTAGCATCCATATGACAAAGAACCCGGGCCGACATGACTAGTCATGAACCCAAAGTGGCACTAACTTATAGGGACAGGCATACATGACCTAGCAACGAACGTGTCGGTCATCAGCGAGTGAATTCGGGCTGTAGCAACTGGGCTAGCAGGACTCCGGGAATCCGGGCTGTAGCAGGCTAACAGGACTCCGAAAGACACCGCGTGACATTTCCCCGAAGGGACAAACACAGGATCGAAGAAGGACACATGCCGGCCAGTCTAAGTGTTCCGGAGCAGTAGCAACTGGGCTAACAGGACTCCGGTAAACCGGGCTATAGCAGACTACCATGGCTCAGTGGAAGCACTAGACTACATTTCCCCATAAGAGAGGCTACCAAGGATAGACAACTAGGTTGTCGGATCCCACACATACCAAGCATTTCAATAACATACACACAATATGCTCGATATGTGCAAATACAACATGGCATCACAACCAAACTCTACGACTCAGAGTATGTATTCATTAGGCTCCGAGGAGCCAGATATTACAAACATGGTTTCATGACCCAACATTCAGAGCATACAAGTCAAGCACATGCGGAAGCTTAACATGTCTGAGGACATACATCTACAAATGAAAAAGGCTGATAAGCCTGACTATCTACCAGATCCTGCCGAGGGCACAAGATCGTAGCCGAGGTAACAAGCTAAACGTCGAAGTCCATGCGGAACTACTAGTGAGACTGAAGTCTCTCTGAAAAAACATAAAATAAGCAAACGTGAGTACGAATGTACCCAGCAAGACTTACATCAGAACTAGCTACATATGCATCGGTATCAATAAAGGGGAGGTGGAGTTTGACTGCAGCAAGCCAGCTTTGACTCGGTGGCTATCCTAAACTACGACTGCAAGTAACTCTTTTGGGGTGGCGCACACGAGTCCACATATTCACCATATCAATACACCACTATGGATCCGCTCCCGTCTCCCTACAAGAACGCCATCCATAGCACTCACGCTTATCTTGCGCATTTTAGAGTATCCACTTTCACTTGTCTATGAACTGTATAGGCAACCCAGAAGTCCTTTACGGCGGACACGGCTATTCGAATAGATCATTTATAACCCTGCAGGGGTGTACTTCTTCACACATGCTCTCGCCACTTACCACCATGTACACGTCGTGTATCTCGGCAACCTTCAAGCGGAAGCCTGGCGAGGGAGTCGGCTGCGACCTGACTAACCACACAAGTCTCTAGTCCAGGTTTATCGCCTATTCGGGTTCCATCCGCAAGGAGATCCGGCCGGGGTGTCGCTCACGGCCCCAAACGATGTGTGCAGGGTTCCCAAGCCCACCTCGATGGATGGATCTACGCTTGGTACACCATGCCACGGTGCCTAGTCTGTCCCAAGCCCACCTGTACCGGGTGCCACTTGGTAGACTACTAACACAACCTACAAACACCAGAAACTAGTTGCAACTCCTGGACAGAGATCAGGTTGATTAATAAGTCGAGAGAGCTTGGGGTGCCCGGAGCCCAATGTGTGGTAGTAGCTGTTCATGGATCATAGACACAGAACTCAGTTCCTGAGGACGGTTTCAATGAGACAACCCACCATGTACTCCTACATGGCCTCTCACCGCTACCTTTACCAAATCATGTTCACACACTTAGCTCTCAATAGTAGGACATGTTCACCACATTCTAATTCATTCCCGATGAATCAGACCCGACTCAACTCTAAGCAGTAGCAGGCATGACAACAAGCATGAATGAGTAGGCACATCAGGTCTCAAACAACTCCTACTCATGCTAGTGGGTTTGATCTATTTACTGTGGCAATGACAGGTCATATGGAGGAAAGGGGTTCAACTACCGCAGCATGTAACAGTTGAATCGCTGTTCTCCTAATGCAGTAAAAGAGAGCAGGAGCGAGAGCGTGGGATTATATAGGAATGAACAAGGGGGTTTTGCTTGCCTGATGGAGTGTTAGTAGGATACTGCCCTTTAGTCGGATATTCGTGGGCATCCTCGGAGGCAGAACCTACCACGAAAGACACATCGGAACACAATCATCACATGGCAATATGCATCAATGTGATGCATGCTATGACATGGCAATATGGGTGTGTTTTGGATAATGCATTCTAAAACAGGTTGGTTTCAGTCCATTTGAATCAAAGATTCAAATGAAAGCCCATGATATGAAGTCATATTAATGCATTAGCTTGTTTCACTTAAACAGCAAGGTTAAAGTGTTCTGACATGCACGAAACCATTACAGATGGAAAGATTGGATTTTTCTGATCATTTTTGATATATAAATTATTTCATTTGGAGTTACGGTTGATTTACTATGATTTTTAGAAGTTTTGGCTATTTTCTGGAATTAATAAATCATTTCTGATTTATTTAAAAACCAGAAAACATATTACTACGTCAGCTTTGCGTCAGGGCGACGTCATCATTGACCAAAGTCAAATCTGACTGGTGGGGCCAACCTATCAGAGTAACGGTGCTAATTATGTGGCTATTTAAATCCTAACGAAAATAGTTAGCTCGCGGGCCCTGCTGTCATTGACCCTGGGGGTTAATTAGCGGTGTCATTAGCATTTAATTAACCCGGCCACGTCAGCGACTAACACCGGCGCTAACCCAGGCGCGGCGGCGTTCGCCGTTCCGGCGACTCCGGCGACGAGAGCGAGCGGGGCTAGGCTCTACGTGCTCAGCGCGACGCGGCGCGTCGAGGGGTGTCTGCGGCGGGTGCCGAGGTGGTCTCTGGCAGTGGCGGCGGCGAGCTCAGGCGGCGACCGGAGCATGGGCGCGATGCAGTCATTGCTGTGGTGCAGGGGGGACCAGCCGAGGGGTTTTGTGGCCTCTTGGAATCACCAGGAGCACAACGGTGTGCTCGAGTGCGGCTATCGCGAGCTACAACGACGGCGGCAACCAGGACTCCGGCGGTGAGCTCACAGGAATGGCGAGGGGCCAGCTACAACACGCGTGAGATGAAGGGAAAAGAGGGGAAACACGCGGAAGCTCACAGAGGTTCGAACGGCGCCATTGTTAAGGTCGGGGAGGCGCTGGACAAGGTGAATCGACGGCTGTCGGTGTCAAAACCGGCAGATCTCGGGTAGGGGGTCCCGAACTGTGCGTCTAAGGCGGATGGTAACAGGAGGCGGGGGACACAATATTTACCCAGGTTCGGGCCCTCTCGATGGAGGTAATACCCTACTTCCTGCTTGATTGATCTTGATGATATGAGTATTACAAGAGTTGATCTACCACGAGATCATAGAGGCTAAACCCTAGAAGCTAGCCTATGATTATGATTGTTGTTGTCCTTGGACTAAACCCTCCGGTTTATATAGGCACCGGAGGGGGCTAGGGTTACACAGAGTCGGTTACAAGGGAGGAGATCTACATATCCGAATTGCCAAGCATGCCTTCCACGCCAAGGAGAGTCCCATCCGGACACGGGACGAAGTCTTCAATCTTGTATCTTCATAGTCCAACAGTCCGGCCAAAGTATATAGTCCGGCTATCCGAGCACCCCCTAATCCAGGACTCCCTCAGTAGCCCCTGAACCAGGCTTCAATTACGATGAGTCCGGCGCGCAGATTGTCTTCGGCATTGCAAGGCGGGTTCCTCCTCCGAATTCTCCATAGAAGATTTTGGACACAAGGATCGTGTCCGGCTCTGCAAAACAAATTCCACATACCACCGTAGAGAGTATAATATCCCACAAATCTAATCTGCTGACAAATTTCATAGCATGACATCACGCCACGGCCCGGTCATTATTCGAACCGTTTTTCTCAACCAGCTACTACACATATTGCGAGGCGGTTTTATTGGCACGTCTTGTCGAAGCAGAGATCGTGTTCCCCTTATCACGAGATTCTCATCAATACGGGTGTGGGTAACCCGATCGTGCTTGCTAGCATGACTCCTCGATTTTAGGCAAGTCCCAGACGGCCACGAGAAGGACGCTTGATATTCGCCCTCTTTATAAAGGGGCCCAGGTCTGTCCTTTTCTTCTCGCGCTCGATCCTTCCCCTCCCCCACCTCGAGTTCCAACACCCAAGGCTCAGGCTAAGTGCTTCGGATCTTCAATCATGTCCGGATCCAATCATCAAGGCCGGTGCATGGCCTCCTCTGTCACGGAGGAGGACATCAAGAAGCTAAGAGAAGCCAGGTATCTGACCACCGAGATCTTGCACAGGCTGCCTGCTCAAGGGCAGGTCATCCCTACTCTCGAACCCAACGAGAGTGTCGTATTTGTTTCCCACTTCCTCCGAGGGCTAGGTTTTAGTCTTGATCCCTTTGTTAGAGGGCTCATGTTCTATTACGGGCTCGATTTCCATGATCTAGCTCCAGATTCCATCCTTCACATCTCGTCGTTTATCGTCGTGTGTGAGGCCTTCCTCCGCATCCCCCCACACTTCGGCCTATGGCTCAAGACCTTCAATGTGAAGCCGAAGATGATCGATGGGCGACACGTAGAATGCGGAGGTGCCATAATAAGCAAAGGCGCCGATGCTCCATGGCCAAAGGGTTCCTTCCCGGAGATCTCCAACTTATGGCAGCGGGAGTGGTTTTACATCACAGCTCCCCGAGGTACTAAGTGGGTAGCTGCCCCCGCCTTTCGTTCGCCCCCCCCCCCACCACAACTGGCGTCATGGGTCAACAAGGGGCTGGACTAGGGGCCAGTTAATGACGTGCTGACATTGCAAAGCCGCATCCGAGATCTCCTCAGGAGAGATGTCAGTCTTATCAAGGTAATGCAAGTTATGCTAGTTCGTCGGGTCCTGCCATGCCAACGTCGACCTCTCCGTATGTGGGAGTTCAACCCAGAAGGACCGCGAACTATTCAGCAATTCTTCGGCGTGACGCTCGAAGAGATGTATGGGTTGTTCTTCGGATCACGAATAAAGTGTCCGGACACCACCGAGGATGCGGGTCTCAACTGCAACTGTCCAGATACCCCCGTAAGTAATTCTGCGGCCAACACACTATCTTCTTATTTGTCACAACATCATTCTGAAAAAATTGCTCTTGGCCAGGACTGGATAAAAAAGGCGAAGATGATTAGGTGTTCGGCCCCCCTTCCCGAAGGCTCACCGGATCCTGTACTAGCCAGGATGCTTGAGCACGCACCTTATCAAGTGCCATCAGAGGAAGATAAAGGGAGGGATAAAGAAGCTAAAAGTGGGCCTCACGCATTACACATCCAAACCGGGGGAATTAGTGTCTCCGCGAAGGAGGATAATCGGGGAGAAGAATCTAAAATTCCCTCTCCCCAAGGAAGGAAAAGGACCACCTCTGAAGACTCGGAAACGAGGGTTTCCAAACGAGGGAAGAAACCTTTGTCAGGGGCCCTGCCCCGGCGGGCGTCCTTACCGCACTGTGCCCGCAAGGGGGTCAGCCCTCCACCGAGCTGTGAGTGAATAAGAGTACTTTTGGTAAATATATACTGCTTCATCTCTCAGGACAATAACCGAGGCGTATGTCTTGCAGTTCGGATCGTAGCCCTTCTCGACAAAGTTCGTCTTTGGGGGATCTTCTTCCGGAGATGATGGAGAGCGAAACGCCTCCCCTTGTCTCTCCGCCTCGAGGGGCGGACGACCCTGAGGTGTCGTCACGGAGACTTTCTCCTGATCCGCCAAGGCCAGAAGGTAACCCTTCGGCCGCCCGAAGTCCAGAGTATTCGGCTCCTAAGGAGAGAAACAAAAAGAGTCCGGGATTGTCCGGTGCACAACCGGACGCGCTGATGGGTCTTCTGGAGAAAGCAGCTATCTCAGAGGTGCATCGTACTTTAATGGGTACGGTGGTTGAGAGGATTTCATCTGCCAAAAGTGGATTGCATGAAGCTTTTACGAGCCTGCTAAGAGGCTTTGAGGTACGCAAAGTATATATATTTTTGACGGTACCGCACATGCTAGGTGTGCTCTGTACACATAGTAGCCCCTGAGACTCTGGTTGCTGTCCAAATGCGGCAAACAGAGGATCATAGTCCCAGGTAATGATTGCGCTGCTTGCATGTGCAGGCGGCTGAGGGTCCGGAGGCTGGCCGGACTGAGTTTGCCAAACTAAGGCGGCAGCTTGACGCGGCAGATGCCGACATCGCGCTTGTGAACAAGCGGCTTGACGAGGCACAGGGTATGTATTTTCGGGTGGCCAACAAATATTAAGAGGAGCATGATGCTAGTATCTATAATATGTTGTTATTGCAGATGGAGTTGCCGCTGTGGAGACCCTTCGGGCAGAACTTGCCCAAGCCAAGGAACAAGCCAGGAGAAGTGATGCGGCCGCCCTAAAGGCGGCCGAAGAGCTGAGAGCCGAACAGGCTGCTCATCGCCAGAGCGAAGATAGAATAGCCAAGATGGCTGTTGAGCTGAAGGATGCCGCCGACCGATATGAGCTTCTTGAAAAGGAAAGCCAAGCGAAAGCGGCGGACCTGAAGAAAGCCATGGTAGCAGCCAAGGAAACCCGCTCTAAAATCAGAGCGGCGAAGGAGGAGCTTCGTGAAGCCGGAGATATCACGGCTGGGAAGCCCTTTTTGTTGCGGACGAAGTTTGGAGATCCGAAGTATGCCCCTCTAGATCAATTATGGAGTATTGCAGACGCGTACTTGGAATTGGCAACAAGTGCTACTAATGCGACTGAGTTTTTTAGAGATCAGAAAGATCATGAAGAGGAAAGGTTGTTCTGGTCGCAGTTCAGTGCTCCAACGCGTCCGTTGCTGTTAAGTGAACAAATGGCCGAGTGGGCCGAGCTCCATAGGTTGTTCGGACTTGCCATGAGGTCTGTCGTGGATCATCTTTGGCCGGAAGGGCCAAGGCCGAATAGTTATTTTGGTTTAGTGCGACGATTCCTTGGTGCTATGCCGCATATCGACGCTGTAAAGAGATCGGCGTGCATAGAGGGCGCGCGGATGGCTCTTGCCCGTGTTAAGACATACTAGGCAGAGATGGAGGCCACCGCTATTGCGACCCGAGGTCCGGCCGTAGGCCAGGTCCCGGCTGAGCACTATTTTGAAGAAGTCCTAGAAGGCGCTCGTTTAATAGAGGCTCAGTGCTCGAAGAGTGTCATGTTCGAGTGACATGTATCCCAATTGTAAAAACAATGCTATTTAGATTATAAAGGTTGTGTTTATACTTTTGCCTGAAAGTATTATGATGCCTCCTGTGCAGCCGTTTATGTATGTATATAACCTGAAAGTTTGCAGTCGTCGGCTTCAGCCCCCACGCATATAATGCGGGGGTGTTCGGAAAAGCGCGTATTCACACTTGATCCAACGTCTTGGTCCATTAAGGAGGTGGCAGCGCGGCGAACAAGGCAATCGGACTATATTGCTTTAACACTTTCACTTAGCCATAGGAGTTTGACGGTGGGGCTACTATATAGCCCCTGGTACTTCCGCGCTCATCCGAATACGGGGCGCGTACATACATGACCGGGAAATCGGTCCTTCGTTAATGCGGAGGAATCGCGAAGATTCCGCTGAGTCATCGAGTGGTTGACCAGTCTCGCGCTTTATCACGACAGTCAGTTTTCGGCTTTCTCTACTGAGGTGCTCATCCAGATGAACCAGGGCACAATCGCAGCAGTTCTCCTGGTGCCACCTTAGCCGATAGAGCGGAACGTAAGGTAGCAAAACATGGGAGCCGGGCAAACCCAACTATTGACCAAAGACGTGATTCGGAGCTGATGCTTATAAGGCCAAACTCGCGACGCCGAACACTCCCTAAGGTATTCGGTCTTTACAACATATACCGGTCTGAGTAACGCCCTTGATAATGAACCCTGGATTTCCAGGTACGTGCATTAGACTGACGTGGCGAGATGCCAATAACGCCAGCATCCCTCTCAGTTGTGTTGAGTATCCGGAGGTGTGCAGCAACAAGAGACAGTAAGAAAGGTTTACATAGGGTCTTAATCTAAAAAGAAACCTTTGAGCGGGGCCCTGCTGCACGTCTGCGCCTGTGTCTCCGTTGTGCCGTATCCTGGAAAGGTGTAGCACGAGTGTCATCTGTAAAAGAGAAAAACTTAGGTGAAAGTCTTCATGCAAAAATTGGTATTCTTAATAAACCATTAAAATGCAATCTAAATAGGGTCAAGCCGAACTGTAGCCCTTTTTACATGCGGGAAGTCCCTAGCACCACCTATGGGGGTACATCCATTGACCCAATCTCAGCTTTATCTGAGCTGTTACAGCTAGTGGTGCGCCGGAGTAGTCTAGCCGTGTCCACGGTCTTGACGACCGATCATTTATTCTGGTTGGAGAGGCCGTTTAGTGTTCAACTTCTAGAGCCGCCACACGTTCTTCCGCACGTAAGAAACGCTCTATGCTTCCGCTAACTATGATGATGCCACGTGGACCGGGCATCTTAAGCTTGAGATAAGCGTAATGCGGTACTGCATAAAACGAGTGAATGCCGTTCTTTCGAGTGGTGCGTGATAGCTGCTTTGGAATGGAGCGATGTCGAAGGTTAATTCTTCGCTTCGGAAGTTGTCAGGGGAACCAAATACAACCTCTAGTACTAGAGAGCCCGTGGAGCGGGACTCTCGGCCTGGTATTACTCCTTTAAAGGTAGTATTGCTTTGGCTGTTTCTTGTCGGGTCTATCCCCATTTTGCGGACTGTGTCCTGATATATCAGATTAAGACTACTGTCGCCGTCCATAAGGACTCGGGTGAGATGGTATCCGTTGATTATTGGGTCTAGCACCAAGGCCGCCGATCCTTCGTGCCGGATAATAGTCGGGTGATCCCTCTGATCAAAAGTGATCGGGCAGGCCAACCAGGGGTTGAACTTGGGGGTGACAGGCTCCACGGCGCATACGTCTCGGAGTGCGCGTTTGCTCCTTCTCTTCGTTACGCGAATCATGTTCACTGTTTTGACCTCTGGTGGGAATTTTTTCTGTCCCCTAGTGTTTTGCTGGCGAGGCTCATCCTCGTCTTCACTTGGTGTCTCCCTCCCCTTGCGTTCGGCGTTTAGCTTGCCAGCCTGCTTGAAGACCCAGCATTCTCTGTTGGTGTGATTTGCAGGTTTGTCGGAGGTGCCATGAATCTGACATAATTTGTCTAGAATCTTGTTTAGGCTGGACGGTCCATCTCTGCTGCCTTTAAATGGCTTTTTCCGTTGACCGGGTTTAGAGCCCCTGAATCCGGCATTTACCACCGTGTTGTTTGGGCTATCTTCATTGTTTTGATGCTTGCTTTTACTGCGTCGCGGTTTCCTGTTACCATCCCTGGCTTCGGATGTGCCTGGGTCGCTGGTGCCACTACAGGCCAGCCAACTGTCTTCGCCCGCGCAAAAGCGGGTCATAAGGCTTGTTAGGGCTGCCATTGTCCTTGGTTTTTCCTGGCCGAGGTGTCTGGCGAGCCATTCGTCCCGGACACTGTGTTTGAAAGCCGCTAAGGCTTCGGCGTCCGGGCAGTCGACAATTTGATTCTTCTTAGTGAGGAATCTGTTCCAAAGCTTTCGGGCGGACTCTCCGGGCTGTTGAATTATATGACTTAAATCGTCTGCATCCGGAGGTCGGACATAAGTCCCTTAAAAATTAGCCCTGAAAGCATCCTCAAGCTCTTCCCAACTCCCAATTGAGTTTTCGGGGAGGCTCTTCAGCCAGTGCCGAGCTGGTCCTTTCAACTTCAGGGGTAAGTATTTGATGGCGTGGAGATTATCTCCGCGAGCCATGTGGATATGAAGGATAAAGTCCTCAATCCAGACCCCAGGGTCTGTCATTCCGTCGTATGCCTCTATGTTCACAGGTTTGAATCCCTCTGGAAATTCGTGATCCAGCACCTCGTCGGTGAATCATAGGGGGTGCACAGCACCCCTGTATTTTGATGTGTCATGGCGTTCTGACGGTTGTAGTGTTCGGTTTTGATTATGTGCCGGTGCGCGCTTCCTAGATCCATAGATGGACCTGGTCATACCGGCTTTTTGGTTCAAGTCCTCACGTAGATCGTGTGTTGACTTATGTGCGGCATCGTTAGCCGCCCTATCGCGGCCACGGGGTGGTCGATCCGGCTGATCGGCCATTTTATTTTTCAGCTGTATGGGCTCTAAAGCCTCGTCATCGAATTCAGGTAGTAGCTTGCGCTTTGGATAGCTCTTTGTGTGGCGACTGCCACCGTACTTTTGTGCAGTGTCAAGCACCTCGTTCCATCTACTGTTGAGTGTATTTTGCACGGCCTTAAGCCTTTGCTTCTGCTTCTTCAGACTCCTCGCGGTGGCAATAAGCCTTCTATGGAGGTTCTCTTGCTCCAAGTGCCTTTCCGGGATGATGTGTGCATCGTCATCCGGACTGTTCTCCTCTCCGGAGACAGGTTGATGAGCTTTACCCTCGGCGTCGCCGTGATCGGACAGCGGCTCCGTACTATGTTCACCGTCCACTGGCTCGTCCTGCTCTATTGCTGGGTCCATGTGGTCATCGTTTCCTTTGGAGTCGACTGGGGTATTATTCTGTCTTGTGCTGTTATCGCTGTTTTTGCCGAGGCGGGATTTGGAGCGGCACCTATGTCATCGCTTTGGTTGCTTCTCGGGGGTATTATCCTTCGTTGCATCCTTCCGTTCCTCGTCATTGTTTTCTTTGGGTGTATCCACCATGTATATATCGTGTGATGAAGTGGCTGTCCGGCGCCCTGTGGGCGGTGGTTCCTGTTCCTCTCCTGCATCGTCGTCCATACCGTCGATGTCTTCGGAGTCGAAATCAAGCATGTCGGTTAAATCGTCGACAGTGGCTATTAAGTGGGTGGTGGGTGGGGAACGAATTTCTTCGTCGTCCGCTTCCCACTCAAGCCGGACATAATTCGGCCAAGGGTCTCCTAACAAGGAGAGAGACCTTAATGAATCAAGCACGTCGCCCAAGGGTGAGTGCTGGAAAATATCCGCGGAGGTGAACTCCATGATCGGTGCCCAATCAGATTCGATAGGCACGGACGCAGGCGGTGCGGAGCCCGTGGCCGGGGACGAATCCAAGTTTCCGGCAACACAGGTCTCATAGGAGGTGAAGTCAGCATTTGACTCTATCGCCGCTGAGTGTGCGGCCTCTGTGGCGGGGTCCATCCACCCGTCCTCGGACGGCGCGATCTGCTCCGGATTGAGGGCCGGAGCGGCCACAGGTGTGATCTCCCGAACACCGTCCGACGGTAGAGCTAGGTCATGCTCATCGTGACTATGCGGCGCACCTGACATGGGCTCGAATCCGTCGAAGATCAAGTCTCCGCGGATGTTAGCAGTATAGTTCAAGCTTCCAAACCTGACCTGGTGGCCAGGGGCGTAGCTCTCGATCTGCTCCAGATGGTCAAGCGAGTTGGCCCGTAGTACGAAGCCGCCGAATACGAAGATCCGTCCGGGGAGGAAAACCTCACCCTGGGTCACATCGTTGCCGATGATCGAAGGGGCCATCAAGCCTTTATGGTGACGACACAGTGGAACTCTCAATGAAAGCACCAATGTCGGTGTCAAAACCGGCGGATCTCGGGTAGGGGGTCCCGAACTGTGCATCTAAGGCGGATGGTAACAGGAGGCGGGGGACACAATGGTTACCCAGGTTTGGGCCCTCTCGATGGAGGTAATACCTTACTTCCTACTTGATTGATCTTGATGATATGAGTATTACAAGAGTTGATCTACCACGGGATCGTAGAGGCTAAACCCTAGAAGCTAGCCTATGATTATGATTGTTGTTGTCCTTCGGACTAAACCCTCCGGTTTATATAGGCACCGGAGGGGGCTAGGGTTACACAGAGTCGGTTACAAGGGAGGAGATCTACATATCCGAATTTCCAAGCTTGCCTTCCATGCCAAGGAGAGTCCCATCCGGACACGGGACGAAGTCTTCAATCTTGTATCTTCATAGTCCAACAATCCGGCTATCCGAGGACCCCCTAATCCAGGACTCCCTCAACGGCGAGGATCTCCAGGCACCGAGGTTGAAGAAAACATTGGGGACGGCATTGTGGTTCTTCCCCGGTTGCTTGGATCGGCATGGATGAAGAAGAAGACGATGCGGAGCTCGGAGACTCATCGGCAGGGAGTGGAGTGGCCAGTGGCCATGGCTACGGCGAGCGGCGGCTCCGGTTGCGTGCGGTGGTCGCGTGGGTGAGAGCTGGGGAGGAGGAGAGTTAGCGAGAGAGAGAGTGAGAGAGGTGCGGGGTGGCGCGTGGCGTCGCGCGAGGCATCTCGGCGACGAGGGGGAGGACACGCAGGCAGGTGGCGTGGCGGCACGGCCGTGCGCGTGCGCCAGCCACACACCTGGCCGACTGGCGCCAGGAGGACGACGGCGCTGCTGGGCTGGTCCAGCTGGGCCGCACAGTGCTGGGCCAGCTAAGGCGCCAAATGGGCTGCAGGTAAGCGACAGGTAAGTTTTTCCATTTTTGTTTCTTTTCTATTTTTCTGACATTTGTTCTGATTTAGTAAAATACTAAATCAACTTATTTACTTCTGTCAATTTTTGTAGGAACTATTTGGATTGCTCCAAAACTCCTCACCAATTAACAGAATTTTTGGACATATATTATATATATACAAATATATATCCAAAGCAAATAATTACTAGATTAATACAAATGGCCAAAAATAAATATTTATGAGCTCCTAGAAATATTGGTTTGAATTTTACCTCTGGCCAATATTTTCAGAGAGAAACATGAACATTTTCTTGGACCTATTTCAAGCAATTTTTATCTGGGTCATTTCCAGAAATGATTTCTGAGGCTTTCACATGTCCCCATTTCAAATTCATTGAAATTTAAACATGATGCACACATGACTAGCTAGTCTAGGTCAAGGTAAAGCTAGGGATGTGACATTGATCTTTTATCCGTGTGTGGTGCCCCCCTCCACAGTTACACACCTCGGTCATATCGTCATAGTGCTTAGGTGAAGCCCTGCGTCGGTAACTTCATCATCACCGTTGCCACGCCGTCATGCTGATGGAACTCTCCCTCGGCCTCAACTGGATCAAGAGTAAGAGGGACGCCATCGAGATGAACGTGTGCTGAACACGGAGGTGCCGTACGTTCGGTGCTAGGATCGGTCGGATCGTGAAGACGTACGACTACATCAACCACGTTGATAAACGCTTCCGCTTTCGGTCTACGAGGGTACGTGGACACACTCTCCCCGCTCATTGCTATGCTTCTCCTAGATAGATCTTGCGTGATCGTAGGAATTTTTTTTGAAATACTACGTTCCCCAACAGTGGCATCCGAGCCAGGTCTATGCGTAGATGTTATATGCACGAGTAGAACACAAAGAGTTGTGGGCAATAATAGTCATACTGCTTACCAGCATGTCATTCTTTGATTCGGCGGTATTGTTGGATGAAGCGGCCCAGACCGACATTACATGACCGCATTCATGAGACTGGGTTCTACCGCCGTGCTTCGCCCATAGGTGGTTGCCGGGTGTCTGTTTCTCAAACTTTAGTTGAATCGAGCTTGACTAAGCCCGGTCCTTGTTGAAGGTTAAAACATCACACTTGACGAAAAATCGTTGTGGTTTTGATGCGTAGGTAAGAACGGTTCTTGCTAAGCCCGTAGCAGCCATGTAAAACTTGCAACAACAAAGTAGAGGACTGATACATCTCCAACGTATCTATAATTTTTTTATTGTTCCATGCTATTATATTATCCGTTTTGGATGTTTATGGGCTTTACTAAACACTTCTATATTATTTTTGGGACTAACCTATTAACCGGAGGCCCAACCCAAATTGTTGTTTTCTTGCCTATTTCAGTGTTTCAAAGAAAAGGAATATCAAATGGAGTCCAAACGGAATGAAACCTTCGGGAGAGTTATTTTTGGAACGGAAGCAATCCAGGAGACTTGGAGTAGACGTCAGGGAAGCTTCGAGGTGGCCACGAGGCAGGGAGGCGCGCCTGCCCCCTGGGCGCGCCCCACCCTCGTGGGCCCCTTGTGGCTCCCTTGACCGACTTCTTTCGCCAATATATGTCCATATACCCTAAAAACATCGGGGAATACAATAGATCGGGAGTTCCGCCGCCGCAAGCCTCTGTAGCCACCAAAAACCAACCTAGACCCGTTCTGGCACCCTGCCGGAGGGGGGGAATCCCTCTCCGGTGGCCATCTTCATCATCCCGGCGCTCTCCATGACGAGGAGGGAGTAGTTCACCCTCGGGGCTGAGGGTATGTACCAGTAGCTATGTGTTTGATCTCTCTCTCTCTCTCGTGTTCTTGATTTGGCACGATCTTGATGTATCGCGAGCTTTGCTATTATAGTTGGATCTTATGATGTTTCTCCCCCTTTACACTCTTGTAATGGATTGAGTTTTCCCTTTGAAGTTATCTTATCGGATTGAGTCTTTAAGGATTTGAGAACACTTGATGTATGTCTTGCATGTGTTTATCTGTGGTGACAACGGGATATCACGTGATCTACTTGATTTATGTTTTGGTGATCAACTTGCGGGTTCAGTGACCTTGTGAACTTATGCATAGGGGTTGGCACACGTTTTCGTCTTGACTCTCCGGTAGAAACTTTGGGGCACTCTTTGAAGTTCTTTGTGTTGGTTGAATAGATGAATCTGAGATTGTGTGATGCATATTGTATAATCATACCCGTGGATACTTGAGGTGACATTGGGGTATCTAGGTGACATTAGGTTTTTGGTGGATTTGTATCTTAAGGTGTTATTCTAGTACGAACTATATGATAGATCGAATGGAAAGAATAGCTTCGTGTTATTTTACTACGGACTCTTGAATAGATCAGAAAGGATAACTTTGAGGTGGTTTTGTACCCTACAATAATCTCTTCGTTTGTTCTCCGCTATTAGTGACTTTGGAGTGACTCTTTGTTGCATGTTGAGGGATAGTTATATGATCCAATTATGTTATTATTGTTGAGAGAACTTGCACTAGTGAAAGTATGAACCCTAGGCCTTGTTTCCTAGCATTGCAATACCGTTTGTGCTCACTTTTATGATTAGTTACCTTGCTGTTTTTATATTTTCAGATTACAAATACCTATATCTACCATCCATATTGCACTTGTATCAACATCTCTTCGCCGAACTAGTGCACCTATACAATTTACCATTGTATTGGGTGTGTTGGGGATACAAGAGACTCTTTGTTATTTGGTTGCAGGGTTGTTTGAGAGAGACCATCTTCATCCTACGCCTCCCACGGATTGATAAACCTTAGGTCATCATCCACTTGAGGGAAATTTGCTACTGTCCTACAAACCTCTACACTTGGAGGCCCAACAACGTCTACAAGAAGAAGGTTGCGTAGTAGACATCAAGCAGTTTCTAGCGCCGTTGCCGGGGAGGTGAGTGCTTGAAGGTATATCTTTAGATCTTGCAATCGAATCTTTTTGTTTCTTGTTTTATCACTAGTTTAGTTTATAAAAGAAAACCACAAAAAAATGGAATTGAGGATGACTCATATGCTTCATCTTTTTAATGTCTTCCGTGAAAATAAGGATTCTGATAATTGTGCTCAATTGCTAGAGGAAGAATGCATTAAAATGTTTGGCACTAAATATTTGAATGATGAGCATGATTTCAATGTTGTTAGTATGAATTCTTTGAATACACATGATGCTAATGATATGCAAAGCCACAAGCTTGGGGATGCTATGTTTGATGAAGATGATATGTTTAGTCCCCCAAGTTTTGATGAGCAAATTTATTATGATGAAAGCATGCCTCCTATTTATGATGATTATTGTGATGAAACGTGTGCTATAAAGAATAAAGACAACCATGAAACTTGTCATCATGATTTTAATTTTCAATTGGATTATGCTTCACATGATAGTTATTTTGTTGAGTTTGTTCCCACTACTATTCATGAGAACAAATTTGCTTATGTGGAGAGTAATAAAATTTCTATGCTTGTAGATCATGAAAAGAATGCTTTATGTGATGGTTATATTGTTGAATTCATTCATGATTCTACTGAAAATTATTATGAGGGAGGAACATATGCTTGTAGGAATTGCAATAATATCAAGTTTCCTCTCTATGTGCTTAAAGTTTTAAAGTTATGCTTGTTTTGCCTTCCTATGCTAGTTGATTATTGTTCCCATAAGTTGTTTGCTCACAAAATCCCTATGCATAGGAAGTGGGTTAGACTTAAATGTGCTTGCCATGTGTTTCATGATGCTCTCTTTATGTTTCAATTCTTATCTTTTATGTGAGCATCATTGAAATCATCATGCCTAGCTAGGGGCGTTAAACGTTAGCGCTTGATGGGAGGCAACCCGATTTTTTTATTTTTGTTCTTTGCTTTTTGCTCCTGTTTAGTAATAAATAAATCATCTAGCCTCTGGTTAGATGTGGTTTTATGTTTTAATTAGTGTTTGTGCCAAGTAAGACCTATAGGATCTTCTTGGATGATAATTATTTGATCTTGCTGAAAAAGACAGAAACTTTCTGCTCACAAAAACAATTGTTAAAAATCACCAAAAAGTGATAAAATACGGATTCCAATTGCAGTAGATCAATAATAAAATTATCTAGGTCTTCCTAGTTTGGCAGATTTTTCTGAGTTCCAGAAATTTGCGTTTGATGCAGATTACTACAGACTGTTCTGTTTTTGACAGATTCTGTTTTCATTGTGTTGTTTGCTTATTTTGATGAATCTATGAGTAGTATTGGAGGGTATGAACCATAGAGAAGTTGGAATACAGTATATATTACACCAATATGAATTTAGAATGAGTTCACAACAATACCTAAGTGGTGATTTATTTTCTTATACTAACGGAGCTTACGAGTTTTCTGTTAAGTTTTGTGTTGTGAAGTTTTCAAGTTTTGGGTAAAGATTCGATGGACTATGGAATAAGGAGTGGCAAGAGCCTAAGATTGGGGATGTCCAAGGCACCCCAAGGTAATGTTCAAGGACAACCAAGAGCCTAAGCTTGGGTATGCCCCGGATGGCATCCCCTCTTTCGTGTTCGTTCATTGGTAACTTTACTTGGAGCTATATTTTTATTCACCACATGATATGTGTTTTGCTTGGAGCGTCATTTTCTGTTGTTAGTATTTGCTTGCTGTTATTTAGAATAATGTTTTGCATCTTTATTTTCAATAAAAATGTCAAGGATAGCCTTTACCATGCTCATTTTGCAAGTATACATGTTGCTGTTTTCAAAACAGAAAGTTTATCGCTGTTGCAAAAATTCCCTAGAAAAACCAGAATATGATAAAATGTTGAAACTTTTTGCATAATAAGCTCTGATAAATTTTCTACAGTGTGGCAGAATTTCATAATGTTTGGAGTTAGGTAAGTATGATGAATCTTGCATTCTTTACAGACTGTACTTTTTCGCAGATTGCTGTTATGTTTGCATATGTTTGCTTGTTTAATGATTCTATTTGAGGATAGGAGTATTAAATATGCAGAGGCATTTAGTATGCAATGTTGAATAATATTTTTTGTGATTTGCTACAGTAGAGAATGATAAGGCTTTTGCATTGGTTTATACTAACTTATCTCACGAGTTCTTGTTGAGTTTTGTGTGGATGAAGTTTTTTGAAGATTTAGGGAAACCATGATATGAGAGGAATTAAGGAGATGCAAAAGTTCAAGCTTGGGGATGCCCAAGGCACCCCAAGATAATATTTCAAGAAGTCTCAAACATCTAAGCTTGGGGATGCCCCGGTAAGCATCCCACCTTTCTTCTTCAACAATTATCGGTTAGTATCGGTTAAGCCTAAGTTTTTGCTTCTTCACATGATGGGTGCTATCCTTGAAATGTCATTTTGTTTTGTTTTGCTTGATGTTTGAATAATATCTCAAGATCTGAAATTCTTAAATGTTAGAAAGTCTTCACATAGTTGCACAATTATTCAACTGCTCATTGATCTTCACTTATATTTTTCGGAGTAGTTTGTCATTTGCTCTAGTGCTTCACTTATATCCTTTTAGAGCACAGCGGTGGTTTTATTTTAAAGAAATAGATGAACTCTCATGCTTCACTTTTATTATTTTGAGAGTCTTTAGAACAACATGGTAATTTGCTTTGGTTATGAATTTAGTCCCAATATGATAGGCATCCAAGATGGGTATAATAAAAACTCTCATATAAAGTGCATTGAATACTATGAGAAGTCTGATTCCTTATGATTGTCTTGAGATATGAAGATGGTGATATTAGAGTCATGCTAGTGAGTAGTTGTGAATTTGAGAGATACTTGTGTTAAAGTTTGTGATTCCCGTAGCATGCACGTATGGTGAACCGTTATGTGGTGAAGTCGGAGCATGACTTATTTATTGATTGTCTTCCTTATGAGTGGCGGTCGGGGACGAGCGATGGTCTTTTCCTACCAATCTATCCCCCTAGGAGCATGCGCGTAGTACTTCGTTTCGATAACTAATAGATTTTTGCAATAAGTATGTGAGTTCTTTATGACAAATGTTGAGTCCATGGATTATACACACTCTCACCCTTCCACCATTGCTAGCCTCTCTAATACAGTGCACCTTTCGCCGATATCATATACCCACCATATACCTTCCTCAAAACAGCCACCATACCTACCTATTATGGCATTTCCATAGCCATTCTGGGATATATTGCCATGCAACTTACCACCGTTCAGTTTATTATGACACGCTTCATCATTGTCATATTGCTTTGCATGATCATGTAGTTGACATCGTATTTGTGGCAAAGCCACCTTCATAATTCTTTCATACATGTCACTCTTGATTCATTGCATATCCCGGTGCACCGCCGGAGGCATTCACATAGAGTCATATTATGTTCTAAGTATCGAGTTGTAATTCTTGAGTTGTAAGTAAATAAAAGTGTGATGATCATTATTAGAGCATTGTCCCATGTGAGGAAAGGATGATGGAGACTATGATTCCCCCATAAGTCGGGATGAGACTCCGGACGAAATAAATAAATAAAAGAGGCCAAAGAAGCCCAAATAAAAAAAGAGTGAAAAAAGAGGCCATAAAAAAGAGAAGGCCCAGAAAAAAAATGAGAGAAAAAGAGAGAAGGGGCAATGCTACTATCCTTTTACCACACTTGTGCTTCAAAGTAGCACCATGATCTTCATGATAGAGAGTCTCCTATGTTGTCACTTTCATATACTACTGGGAATCTTTCATTATAGAACTTGGCTTGTATATTCCAATGATGGGCTTCCTCAAAATGCCCTAGGTCTTCGTGAGCAAGCGAGTTGGATGCACACCCACTTAGTTTCTTTTGTTGAGCTTTCATACACTTATAGATCTAGTGCATCCGTTGCATGGCAATCCCTACTCACTCACTTTGATATCTATTGATGGGCATCTCCATAGCCCATTGATACGCCTAGTTGATGTGAGACTATCTTCTCCTTTTGGTCTTCTCCACAACCACCATTTTATTCCACCTATAGTGCTATGTCCATGGCTCACGCTCATGTATTGCGTGAAGATTGAAAAAGTTTGAGAACATCAAAAGTATGAAACAATTGCTTGGCTTGTCATCGGGGTTGTGCATGATTTAAATATTTTGTGTGATAAAGATAGAGCATAGCCAGACTATATGATTTTGTAGGGATAACTTTCTTTGGCCATGTTATTTTGAGAAGACATGATTGCTTCGTTAGTATGCTTGAAGTATTATTGTTTTCATGTCAATATTAAACTTTTGTTTTGAATCTTTCAGATCTGAACATTCATGCCACAATAAAGAAGATTACATTGATAAATATGTTAGGTAGCATTCCACATAAAAAATTCTGTTTTTATCATTTACCTACTCGAGGACGAGCAGGAATTAAGCTTGGGGATGCTGATCCGTCTCCAACGTATATATAATTTTTGATAGTTCCATGCTATTATATTATCTGTTTTGGATGTTTATGGGCTTTACTAAACACTTTTATATTATTTTTGGGACTAACCTATTAACCGGAGGCCTGGCCCAAATTGTTGTTTTCTTGCCTATTTCAGTGTTTCGAAGAAAAGGAATATCAAACGGAGTCCAAACGGAATGAAACCTTTGGGAGAGTTATTTTTGGAGCGGAAGCAATCCAGGAGACTTGGAGTAGACGTCAGGGAAGCTTCGAGGTGGCCACGAGGCAGGGAGGCGCGCCTGCCCCCTGGGCACGCCCCCCACCCTCGTGGGTCCCTTGTGGCTCCCCTGACCGACTTCTTTCGCCTATATATGTCCATATACCCTAAAGACATCGGGGAACACAATAGATCAGGAGTTCCGCCGCCGCAAGCCTCTGTAGCCACCAAAAACCAATCTAGACCCGTTCTGGCACCCTGCCGGAGGGGGGAATCCCTCTCCGGTGGCCATCTTCATCATCCCGGCGCTCTCCATGATGAGGAGGGAGTAGTTCACCCTCGGGGTTGAGGGTATGTACCAGTAGCTATGTGTTTGATCTCTCTCTCGTGTTCTTGATTTGGCACGATCTTGATGTATCGCGAGCTTTGCTATTATAGTTGGATCTTATGATGTTTCCCCCCCCCCTCTACTCTCTTGTAATGGATTGATTTTTCCCTTTGAAGTTATCTTATCGGATTGAGTCTTTAAGGATTTGAGAACACTTGATGTATGTCTTGCATGTGTTTATCTGTGGTGGCAATGGGATATCACGTGATCTACTTGATGTATGTTTTGGTGATCAACTTGCGGGTTCAGTGACCTTGTGAACTTATGCATAGGGGTTGGCACACGTTTTTGTCTTGACTCTCCGGTAGAAACTTTGGGGCACTCTTTGAAGTTCTTTGTGTTGGTTGAATAGATGAATCTGAGATTGTGTGATGCATATCGTATAATCATACCCGTGGATACTTGAGGTGACATTGGAGTATCTAGGTGACATTAGGGTTTTGGTGGATTTGTATCTTAACGTGTTATTCTAGTACGAACTCTATGATAGATCGAACGGAAAGAATAGCTTCGTGTTATTTTACTACGGACTCTTGAATAGATCAGAAAGGATAACTTTGAGGTGGTTTTGTACCCTACAATAATCTCTTCGTTTGTTCTCCACTATTAGTGACTTTGGAGTGACTCTTTGTTGCATGTTGAGGGATAGTTATATGATCCAATTATGTTATTATTGTTCAGAGAACTTGCACTAGTGAAAGTATGAACCCTAGGCCTTGTTTCCTAGCATTGCAATACCATTTGTGCTCACTTTTATGATTAGTTACCTTGCTGTTTTTATATTTTCAGATTACAAATACCCATATCTACCATCCATAGTGCACTTGTATCACCATCTCTTCGCCGAACTAGTGCACCTATACAATTTACCATTGTATTGGGTGTGTTGGGGACACAAGAGACTCTTTGTTATTTGGTTGCAGAGTTGTTTCAGAGAGACCATCTTCATCATACGCCTCCCACGGATTGATAAACCTTAGGTCATCCACTTGAGGGAAATTTGCTACTGTCTTACAAACCTCTACACTTGGAGGCCCAACAACGTCTACAAGAAGAAGGTTGCGTAGTAGACATCAAGGACGTCTAACTTGTTTTTGCAGGGCTTGCTGTGATGTGATATGGTTAAGACGTGATGATATATAAATTGTTGTATGAGATGATCATGTTTTGTAAAAGTTATCGGGAACTGGCAGGAGCCTTATGGTTGTCTCTTTATTGTATGAAATGCAATCGCCATGTAATTGCTTTACTTTATCACTAAGCGGTAGCGATAGTCGTAGAAGCAATAGTTGGCGAGATGGAGATCAATGCTTCGATGGAGATCAAGGTGTCAAGCTGATGACGATGGTGATCATCACGGTGCTTTGGAGATGGAGATCAAAGGCACAAGATGATGATGGCCATATCATATCACATATATTGATTGCATGTGATGTTTATCCTTTATGCATCTTATTTTGCTTAGTACGACGGCAGCATTATAGGATGATCTCTCACTAAATTTCAAGGTACAAGTGTTCTCCCTGAGTATGCACCGTTGCTACAGTTCGTCGTATCGAAACACCACGTGATGATCGGGTGTCATAAGCTCTACGTTCACATATGATACGTCTCCGTCGTATCTATAATTTTTGATTGTTCCATGCCAATATTATACAACTTTCATATACTTTTGGCAGCTTTTTATACTATTTTGGGACTAACATATTGATCCAGTGCCCAGTGCCAGTTCCTGTTTGTTGCATGTTTTTTGTTTCGCAGAAAATCCATATCAAACGGAGTCCAAACGGGATAAAAACTGACGGAGATTTTTTGGAATATATTTGAATTTTGGGAAGTGGAATCAACGCGAGACGATGCCCGAGGGGCCCACGAGGGTGAGGGGGGCGCTCTAGGGGGTCAGGCGCGCCCTGGGCCCTCGTGGCCACTCCATAAGGCGGTTGGTGCCCCTATTTCGCCGCAAGAAAGCCAATATCCGGATAAAAATCGTATCCAAATTTCAGCCCAATCGGAGTTAGGGATCTCCGGGAATATAACAAACGGTGAAAGGGCAGAATCGGAAAGTGCAGAAATAGAGAGAGACAGAGAGACAGATCCACTCTCGGAGGGGCTCTCACCCTGATACGTCCATTTTGCATCATGCTTTTATATCGATATTTATTGCATTATGGGCTGTTATTACACATTATGTCACAATACTTATGCCTATTCTCTCTTATTTTACAAGGTTTACATGAAGAGGGAGAATGCCGGCAGCTGGAATTCTGGGCTGGAAAAGGAGAAAATATTAGAGACCTATTCTACACAACTCCAAAAGTCATGAAACTTCACGGAGGCAGTTTTTGGAATTAATAAAAAATACTGGCGAAAGAATTAACCAGAGGGGGCCCACACCCTGGCCACGAGGGTGGGGGCGCGCCCTACCCCCTGGGTGCGCCCCCTGCCTCGTGGGCCCCTGGTAGGCCTCCGGTGCTCATCTTCTGCTATATGAAGTCTTTCACCCTGGAAAAAATAAGGAGGAAGTTTTCGGGATGAAACACCGCCGCCACGAGGCGGAACCTTGGCGGAACCAATCTAGGGCTCCGGCGGAGCTGTTCTGCCGGGGAAACATCTCTCCGGGAGGGGGAAATCATCACCATCGTCATCACCATCGATCCTCTCAGCGGGAGGGGGTCAATCTCCATCAACATCTTCACCAGCACCATCTCCTCTAAAACCCTAGTTCATCTCTTGTATCCAATCTTTATCCCAAAACCTCAGATTGGTACCTGTGGGTTGCTAGTAGTGTTGATTACTCCTTGTAGTTGATGCTAGTTGGTTTATTTGGTGGAAAATCATATGTTCAGATCCTATATGCATATTAATACCCCTATGATTATGAACATGAATATGATTTGTGAGTAGTTACGTTTGTTCCTGAGGACATGGGAGAAGTCTTGCTATAAGTAGTCATGTGAACTTGGTATTCATTCGATATTTTGATGAGATGTATGTTGTCTCTCCTCTAGTGGTGTTATGTGAACGTCGACTACATGAAAAATCACCATTGTTTGGGCCTAGAGGAAGGCATTAGGAAGTAATAAGTAGATGATGGGTTGCTAGAGTGACAGAAGCTTAAACCCTAGTTTATGCGTTGCTTCGTAAGGGGCTGATTTGGATCCATATGTTTCATGCTATGGTTAGGTTTACCTTAATACTTCTTTTGTAGTTGCGGATGCTTGCAATAGGGGTTAATCATAAGTGGGATGATTGTCCAAGAAAGGGCAGTACCCAAGCACCGATCCACCCTGTCGGTGTCAAAACTGGCAGATCTCGGGTAGGGGGTCCCGAGCTGTGTGTCATGGATCGATGGGTAACAGGAGACAGGGGACACGATGTTTTACCCAGGTTCGGGCCCTCTCTATCGAGGTAATACCCTACTTCCTGCTTGATTGATCTTGATGAATATAGGGTTACAGAGTTGATCTACCTCGAGATCATATGTCGTGGTCTAAGACCTAAGGGTATGATGAGTAATGTCATAATCATCTATCGAGTAGCCTGGCCTTGGCTATATAATGCACCAGAGGCCTAGGATAACAAGAGTCCTAGCCGAATAAGTTGGTGGAGACGAGTCCTTGTCTTGATCACCAAGTCTTGTGGAATACCCCTTGTATGCGGCATGGGCTGCCCGAAGTGGCCCATGAGTGAACCGCCATGGGGGTCCTCGGCCCGATCCACCTAGCCGGGAGACGATGTGGTGAGTACCCCCTAGTCCAAGACACCGTCACACCCACATATCAAATTTTCAAAGTAACGAACGTGAATCATTTGAGCGTGATGAAAACTAGCTTGAGGATAATTTCCATGTGTCCTCGGGAGCGTTTTCCTTCATATAAGAGTTTTTCCAGGCTTGTCCTTTTCTACAAAAAGGATTGGGCCATCTTGCTGCACCTTATTTACTTTCATTACTTGTACCCGTTACAAATTACCTGATCACAAAACTATCTGTTACCGATAATTTCAGTGCTTGCAGAGAATACATTACTGAAAACAGCTTGTTATTCCCTTCTGCTCCTTGTTGGGTTCGACACTCTTACTTATCGAAAGGACTATGATAGATCCCCTATACTTGTGGGTCATCAAGACTCTTTCCTGGCGCCGTTGCCAGGGAGTGAAGCGCCTTTGGTAAGTGGAATTTGGTAAGGAAAAATTTATATAGTGTGCTGAAATTTACTGTCACTTGTTACTATGGAAAGTAATCCTTTGAGGGGCCTGTTCGGGGTATCTTCACCCCGACCAGTAGAGCAAAGAGTTGCTCCTCAACCTACTGAACCTACTGAAAATGTTTACTTTGAAATTCCTTCGGATATGATAGAGAAACTGCTAGCTAATCCTTTTACAGGAGATGGAACATTGCATCCCGACCTGCACCTAATCTATGTGGATGAAGTTTGTGGATTATTTAAGCTGGAGGTATGCCCGAGGATGTTATCAAGAAGAAGGTCTTCCCTTTATCTTTGAAGGGAAAGGCATTGACATGGTTTAGGCTATGTGATGATATGGGATCATGGGACTACAACCAATTGAAATTGGAATTTCATCAGAAGTTTTATCCTATGCATCTTGTTCATCGTGATCATAATTATATATATAATTTTTGGCCTCGCGAGGGAGAAAGCATCGCTCAAGCTTGGGGGAGGCTTAAGTCAATGTCATATTCATGCCCCAATCATGAGCTCTCAAGAGAAATAATTATACAAAAAATTTATGCTCGGCTTTCTCTCAATAATCGCTCCATGCTCGATACTTCTTGTACTGGCTCTTTTATGATGAAGACTATTGAATTCAAATGGGATTTATTGGAAAGAATTAAACACAACTCTGAAGATTGGGACCTCGACGAAGGTAAGGAGTCAGGTATAACACCTAAGTTTGATTGTGTTAAATTTTATGGATACCGATGTTTTTCGTGAATTTAGCACTAAATATGGACTTGACTCTGAGATAGTAGCTTCTTTATGTGAATCATTTGCTACTCATGTTGATCTCCCTAAGGAGAAGTGGTTTAAATATAATCCTCCCATTGAAGTAAAAGTAGTTGCACCTATTAAAGTTGAAGAAAAGACTATCACTTATAATGATCCTGTTGTTCCTACTGCTTATATTGAGAAAACACCTTTCCCTGTTAGAATAAAGGATCATGCTAAAGCTTCGACTGTGGTTCGTAAGAGTAATACTAGAACACCTACACCCCTGAGCAAATTAAAACCTAGTATTGCTATGGTTAAAGATCTCTTGGCTGATAATATTGATGGGCATGTTATTTACTTCTGTGATGAAGCTGCTAGAATTGCTAGACCCGACACTAAAAATAAACATAGACCTGTTGTAGGCATGCCTGTTATTTCTGTTAAAATAGGAGATCATTGTTATCATGGCTTTGTGTGATATGGGTGCTAGTGCAAGTGCAATACCTCATTCCTTACACAAAGAAATTATGCATGATATTGCACCTGCTGAGATAGAAGAAATTGATGTTACAATTAAGCTTGCCAATAGAGATACTATTTCACCAGTTGGGATTGTTAGAGATGTTGAAGTCTTGTGTGGGAAAGTTAAATATCCTGCTGATTTTCTTGTTCTTGGTTCCCCACAAGATAACTTTTGTCCCATTATATTTGGTAGACCCTTCTTGAATACTGATAATGCTAGGATAGACTGCAAAAAGGATGTTGTTACTATTGGTTTGGGGGATATGTCTCATGAGTTTAATTTTGCTAAGTTTCGTAGACAACCCCATGATGAAGAATTGCCTAGTAAAGATGAAATTATTGGTCTTGCTTCTATTGCTGTGCCTCCTAATGATTCTTTAGAACAATATTTGCTAGACCATGAAAATGATATGTTTATGAATGAAAGAAGGGAAATAGATGAAGTATTCTTTAAACTGGGACCTATTTTGAAACACAACTTGCCCGTTGAAATCCTAGGGGATCCTCCTCCACCCAAGGGTGATCCCGTGTTTGAGCTTAAACCATTACCTGATACTCTCAAATATGCTTATCTTGGTGAGAAAAAGATATATCCTGTTATTATTAGTGCTAACCTTTCAGAGCATGAAGAAAACAAATTATTAAAAACTCTGAAGAAGCACCGTGCTGCTATTGGATATACTCTTGATGATCTTAAGGGCATTAGTCCCACTCTATGCCAACACAAAATAAAATTGGAGAAAGACGCTAAAGCAGTTGTTGATCACCAACTAGGGTTAAATCCTAAGATGAAAGAACTAGTAAGAAAAGAAATACTAAAACTTCTGGAGGCAGGTATAATTTATTCCGTTGCTGATAGTCAGTGGGTAAGTCCTGTCCATTGTGTCCCTAAGAAGGGAGGTATTAGTGTTGTTCCTAATGATAAAGATGAATTTATCCCACAAAGAATTGTTACAGGTTATAGAATGGTAATTGATTTCCGTAAAATAAATAAAGCTACTAAAAAGATCATTACCCTTTACCTTTTATTGATCAAATGCTAGAAAGATTATCCAAACATACACATTTTTGCTTTCTAGATGGTTATTCTGGTTTCTCTCAAATACCTGTGTCAAAAGAGGATCAAGAAAAGACCACCTTTACTTGTCCTTTCGGTACCTTTGCTTATAGACGTATGCCTTTTGGTTTATGTAAAGCACCTGCTACCTTTCAAAGATGTATGATGGCTATATTCTCTGATTTTTGTGAAAAGATTATTGAGGTTTTCATGGATGATTTCTCCGTGTATGGAACTTCTTTTGATGGTTGCTTAAGCAACCTTGATCGAGTTTTGCAGAGATGTGAAGAAACTAATCTTGTCTTGAATTGGGAGAAGTGCCACTTTATGGTCAATGAAGGTATTGTCTTGGGGCATAAAATTTCTGAAAGAGGTATTGAAGTTGATAAAGCTAAAGTTGATGCTATTGAAAAGATGCCGTGTCCCAAGGACATTAAAGGTATAAGAAGTTTCCTTGGTCATGCCGGTTTTTATAGGAGGTTCATTAAGGACTTCTCTAAAATTTCTAGGCCTCTGACTAATCTCTTACAAAAAGATGTTCCTTTTGTCTTTGATGATGATTGTGTAGAAGCATTTGAAATACTTAAGAAAGCCTTGATTTATGCACCTATTGTTCAGCCACCCGATTGGAATTTACCCTTTGAAATTATGTGCAATTCTAGTGATTATGCTATAGGTGCTGTTTTAGGACAAAGAGTTGATAAGAAATTAAATATCATCCAATATGCTAGTAAAACTCTAGACAGTGCCGAGAGAAATTATGCTACTACTGAAAAATAATTTTTAGTAGTTGTATTTGCTTGTGATAAGTTCAGACCTTGTATTGTTGATTCCAAAGTAACTGTTCACACTGGTCATGCTGCTATTAAATATCTTATGGAAAAGAAAGATACTAAACCTAGACTTATTAGATGGGTTCTCTTTCTACAAGAATTTGATTTGCATATTATTGATAGAAAGGGAGCTGAGAACCCCGTTGTAGACAACTTGTCTAGGTTAGAGAATGTTCTTGATGACCCACTACCTATTGATGATAGCTTTCCTGATGAACAATTAGCTGTCATAAATGCTTCTCGTACTGCTCCATGGTATGCTGATTATGCTAATTACATTGTTGCTAAATTTATACCACCTAGTTTCACATACCAGTAAAAGAAAAAGTTTTCTATGATTTAAGACATTACTTCTGGGATGACCCACACCTTTATAAAGAAGGAGTGGATGGTGTCATTAGACGTTGTGTACCTGAGCATGAACAGGAACAGATCCTGCACAAGTGTCACTCCGAGGCTTATGGAGGACACCACGCTGGGGATAGAACTGCGCATAAGGTATTGCAATCCGGTTTTTGTTGGCCTACTCTCTTCAAAGATGCCCGTAAGTTTGTCTTGTCTTGTGATGAATGTCAAAGAATTGGTAATATTAGCAGACGTCAAGAAATGCCTATGAATTATTCACTTGTTATTGAAACATTTGATGTTTGGGGCTTTGATTATATGGGACCGTTTCCTTCCTCTAACGGGTATACACATATTTTAGTTGCTGTTGATTACGTTACTAAGTGGGTAGAAGCTATTCCAACTAGTAGTGTTGATCATAACACCTCTATTAAGATGCTTAAAGAAGTTATTTTTCCGAGGTTTGTAGTCCCTAGATATTTAATGACTGATGGTGGTTCACATTTTATTCATGGTGCTTTTCGCAAAATTCTTGCTAAGTATGATGTTAATCATAGAATTGCATCCCCTTATCACCCGCAGTCTAGTGGTGAAGTAGAACTGAGTAATAGAGAGCTTAAATTAATTTTGCAGAAGACTGTTAATAGATCTAGAAAGAATTGGTCCAAGAAACTTGATGATGCATTATGGGCTTATAGAACTGCATATAAAAATCCTATGGGAATGTCTCCATATAAAATGGTTTATGGAAAAGCATGGCACTTACCTCTCGAACTAGAACATAAGGCATATTGGGCCATTAAAGAGCTCAATTATGACTTCAAACTTGCCGGTGAGAAGAGGCTATTTGACATTAGCTCACTTGATGAGTGGAGAACCTAGGCCTATGAGAATGCTAAATTGTTTAAAGAAAAAGTTAAAAGATGGCATGACAAAAGGATACAAAAGCGTGAGTTTAATGTAGGTGATTATGTGTTGCTATTCAACTCTCGTTTAATTTTTTTGCAGGAAAACTTCTCTTAAATGGGAAGGCCCTTACGTTATCGAGGAGGTCTATCGTTCCGGTGCCATAAAATCAACAACTTCGAAGGCACCAATCCGAAGGTGGTGAACGGTCAAAGAATCAAACATTATATCTCAGGTAATCCCATAAATGTTGAAACTAATGTTATTGACACCGTGACCCCGGAGGAATACATAAGGGACACTTTCCAGAACGTTTCAGACTCCGAAAAGGAATAGGTATGAGGTACGGTAAGTAAACCGACTCCAAAACAGTTCTAATAGCACTTTTTCTCCGTTTTGGAATATTTAAGAAAATAGGAAAATAAGAAGTAGTCCGAAGAGGACACGAGGCATCCACGAGGGTGGAGGGCGCGCCCCCTGCCTCGTGGGCACCTCGTGTGCTCTCTAGACTCTATTTTCTTGCAGGATACTTCTTTCGATCGGTAAAAATTCATTATATAATCTCCCGAAGGTTTTGACCACCGTACAACGCAAATATCCTCTGTTTTTGTTTCAAGCTGTTTTCTGACAGATCTAGATCATCATGACGTCTTCAAACGCTCCCAAGGACAGGTTCTTCATGAAGGTTATCAATCCCTACCTCGCGGAGGTGCTGCAACACCCTCAAACAATTGAGATGCGTGATGGGTTGCTGCACATCCGCGATGTCGAGGGACCAAGGAGGACCGAAAGCGTGGAGACAAGACTCGAAGCAATGGAGCAACAAGTTTTCAAGTGCCAGGGGATGGTGGAACGCGGACTCAACGCCAACCACATGATGATCACGGAGTTCACCAACAACCACAAGCTGGATGCCAAGAACATTGGGGAGACCATCTTCAAGCTTCACGAGAAAATCGAGCATCTCCAAGCCCAGATCTATGACCTTCAAAACCAAAACTGTGAGTATGAATATAGATTCAAGAGGATGAGTTTGGCTACAGATTTAAGGATCCCGGAGACTCGATCATCCTTCTATGACGGTGAGCCTATGCCTTGGAAGATGGACGACAAGCCTACATCATCAACAACTCCGTCATCACCACCTCCGAGGAAAGAGACATGATTACATGGGTATGGGCACTCCCCTTGGAAACTGCCAAGCTTGGGGGAGGTGCCCCGGTATCGTATCACCATCACACTCCTATCTTTACCGTTTTTCTTAGTTTGATCCTTTTGGTAATATCTTGATCTAGTAGAATAAAGTTTTAGTATGATCTAGTTTTGAGTTTTGCTTTATGATCCCTCTATGTAATCGAGTCTGAGAGCTATATATATAATAAAGATTAGTGTTGAGTCAAGGTCTTGGTTATCTTGCTATGATCTAGAGGGAATAAAAGAAAAAGAATAAAAAGAAATAAAGAGATCATAATGATCTTATGAAGAGTAATGACTTCACATATAAAAGAGTATGATGAATAAAAGTTGTTGAGAGTTGACAAACATAGTTTTGGTCATCGTTGCAATTAATAGGAAGTAATAAAGAAAGAGAGGTTTTCACATATAAATATACTATCTTGGACATCTTTTATGATTGTGAGCACTCATTAAAATATGACATGCTAAAGATTTGATGTTGGACAAGGAAGACAACGTAATGGGCTATGTTTTCTTATATCCGAAATAAATTATATTGTCATGGATCATCCAACATGTTGAGCTTGCCTTTCCCTCTCATGCTAGCCAAATTCTTTGCACCAAGTAGAAATACTACTTGTGCTTCCAAACATCCCTTAAACCCATTTTGCCATGAGAGTCCACCAAACCTACCTATGGATTGAGTAAGATCCTTCAAGTAAGTTGTCATTGTTGCACGCAAAAAGAATTGCTCTCTAAATATGTATGATTTTTTAGTGTCAAGAAAATAAGCTTTATACGATCTTGTGATGTGGAAGAAATAAAAGCGACGGACTGCATAATAGAGGTCCATATCACAAGTGGCAATATAAAGTGACGTTCTTTCGCATTAAGATTTTGTGCATCCAACCATAAAAGCACATGACAACCTCTGCTTCCCTCTGCGAAGGGTCTGTCTTTTATTCTTGTCTTATGCTTTATACAAGAGTCATGGTGATCTTCACCTTTCCTTTTTACATTTTATCCTTTGGCAAGCACATTGTGTTGGAAAGATCCTGATATATATATCCAATTGGATGTAAGTTATCATGAACTATTATTGTTGACACTATCCTTGAGGTAAAAGGTTGGGAGGCAACACTATAAGCCCCTATCTTTCTCTGTGTCCGATTAAAACTCCATACCCATAAGTATTGCATGAGTGTTAGCAATTGTGAAAGACTAAATGATAGTTGAGTATGTGGACTTGCTGAAAAGCTCTTATATTGACTCTTTCCGATGTTATGATAAATTGCAATTGCTTCAATGACCAAGATTATAGTTTGTTAGTTTTCAATGAAGTTTCTGATTCATAGTTGACATTGTGAATAGATTGTTACCTTAGCATAAGAAATCATATGACAATATATATGTGTGTTGCTGTTATAAGGATGATCATGACGCTCTCATGCCCGTATTTTATTTTTATCGACACCTCTATCTCTAAACATGTGGACATATTTTTCGTTATCGGTTTTCGCTTGAGGACAATTGAGGTCTAAGATTGGGGGAGTTGATACGTCCATTTTGCATCATGCTTTTATATCGATATTTATTACATTATGGGCTGTTATTACACATTATGTCACAATACTTATGCCTATTCTCTCTTATTTTACAAGGTTTACATGAAGAGGAAGAATGCCGGCAGCTGGAATTCTAGGCTGGAAAAGGAGCAAATATTAGAGACCTATTCTGCACATCTCCAAAAGTGTTGAAACTTCACGGAGGCAGTTTTTGGAATTAATAAAAAATACTGGCGAAAGAATTAACCAGAGGGGCCCACACCCTGGCCACGAGGGTGGGGGGCGCGCCCTACCCCCTGGGCGCGCCCCCTGCCTCGTGGGCTCCCTGGCAGGTCTCCGGTGCCCATCTTCTGCTATATGAAGTCTTTCACCTTGGAAAAAATAAGGGGGAAGTTTTCGGGACGAAACACCGCTGCCACGAGGCGGAACCTTGGCGGAACCAATCTAGGACTCTGGCGGAGCTGTTCTGTCGGGGAAACATCCCTCCGGGAGGGGAAATCATCACCATCGTCATCACCATCGATCCTCTCAGCGGGAGGGGGTCAATCTCCATCAACATCTTCACCAACACCATCTCCTCTAAAACCCTAGTTCATCTCTTGTATCCAATCTTTGTCCCAAAACCTCATATTGGTACCTCTGGGTTGCTAGTAGTGTTGATTACTCCTTGTAGTTAATGCTAGTTGGTTTATTTGGTGGAAGATCATATGTTCAGATCCTTAATGCATATTAATACCCCTCTGATTATGAACATGAATATGATTTGTGAGTAGTTACGTTTGTTCCTGAGGACATGGGAGAAGTCTTGCTATAAGTAGTCATGTGAATTTGGTATTCCTTCGATATTTTGATGAGATGTATGTTGTCTCTCCTCTAGTGGTGTTATGTGAACATCGACTACATGACACTTCACCATTGTTTGGGCCTAGAGGAAGGCATTGGGAAGTAATAAGTAGATCATGGGTTACTAGAGTGATAGAAGCTTAAACCCTAGTTTATGCGTTGCTTCGTAAGGGGCTGATTTGGATCCATATGTTTCATGCTATGGTTAGGTTTACCTTAATACTTCTTTTGTGATTTCGGATGGTTGCAATAGGGGTTAATCATAAGTGGGATGATTGTCCAATAAAGGGCAGTACCCAAGCACCGGTCCACCCACATATCAAATTATCAAAGTAACGAACGCGAATCATATGAGCGTCATGAAAACTAGCTTGACAATAATTCCCATGTGTCCTCGGGAGCGTTTTCCTTCATATAAGAGTTTGTCCAGGCTTGTCCTTTGCTACAAAAAGGATTGGGCCATCTTGCTGCACCTTATTTACTTTCATTACTTGTACCCGTTACAAATTACCTTATCACAAAACTATCTGTTACAGATAATTTCAGTGCTTGGAGAGAATACCTTACTGAAAACCGCTTGTCATTTCCTTCTGCTCCTCGTTGGGTTCGACACTCTTACTTATTGAAAGGACTACGATAGATCCCCTATACTTGTGGGTCATCACGCCCCTCCCATGCCATGGAAGCCAAGGACCAGAGGGGAAACCCTTCTCCCATCTAGGGAGAAGGTCAAGGAAGAAGAAGAAGAAGGGGGGCCCTCTCCCCCTCTCTCCCGGTGGTGCCGGAATGCCGCCGGGGCCATTATCGTCACTGCAATCTACACCAACACCTCCGTCATCTTCACCAACATCTCCATCACCTTCCCCCATCTATCTACAACGGTCTACTCTCCCACAACCCGCTGTACCCTCTACTTGAACATGGTGCTTTATGCTTCATATTATTATCCAATGATGTGTTGCCATCCTATGATGTTTGAGTAGATTTTCATTGTCTTATCGATAATTGGTGAATTGCCATGATTGGTTTAATTTGCTTGTGGTTATGTTGCTGTCCTTTGGTGCCCAGCATATGAGCGCGCGCGTGGATCACACCATAGGGTTAGTTGTATGTTGATAGGGCTATGTATTGGAGGGCAAGAGTGACAGAAGCTTCAACCTAGCATAGAAATTGATGCATACGGGATTGAAGGGGGACAAATATATCTTAATGCTATGGTTGGGTTTTACCTTAATGAACGTTAGTAGTTGCGGATGTTTGCTAATAGTTCCAATCATAAGTGCATAGAATTCCAAGTCAGGGATGACATGCTAGCAGTGGCCTCTCCCACATAAAACTTGCTATCGGTCAAGTAGTCAATTGCTTAGGGACAATTTCGCAACTCCTACCATCACTTTTCCACACTTGCTATACTAACTTTATTGCTTCTTTACCTAAACAGCCCCTACTTTTTATTTACGCGCTATTTATTATCTTGCAAACCTATCCCATTACACCTACAAAGTACTTCTAGTTTCATACTTGTTCTAGGTAAAGCTAACGTTAAGCGTGCGTAGAGTTGTATCGGTGGTCGATAGAACTTGAGGGAATATTTGTTCTACCTTTAGCTCCTCGTTGGGTTCGACACTCTTACTTATCGAAAGAGGCTACAAATGATCCCCTATACTTGTGGGTTATCAAGACCTTTTTCTGGCGCCGTTGCCGGGGAGTTATAGCGTGGGGTGAATATTCTCGTGTGTGCTTGTTTGCTTTATCACTAAGTAGTTTTTATTTTGTGCTCTTGTTTTCTATCTTTAGTTATGGGTAGGAAACGCAAAATACCAAAAAAAATAGTGGTACCTACTGAACCAATGGTTGAAGAACCACTCAAAATCTATCACACTCCTGAAGCTTTTTACTTGGATTATCTTTGATCCCTATGTGCTCGAGCTGAAACCCCAACTAGCTTAGTTGAGGGCAAATCTTTAGATGAGCATGCTTGTTATGTGCGACACCGCATATCTGAAAAAGGGAAACTTTTACTGGATCAAATTCATCGTTTGGAGTGCTATGCTTGGAATTTATGTGAAATATATGATGTTACTTGTTGTTATAAAAACCCTAAGAAACACCTTCCTTACCAATGTGAGTTTAGTGATAATGGAATCGTATATTCGTATGCTAAGGGTGTTTATAATTACTATGATGTTCAACAAATTGAAGAATTTGTTGCTTTTAAGGGTGCTTATGAAATTGCTTCTTTGATTCAAACGTATGATGATACTCTTTAAAAATATGAAATTTTTGCCATACTTAAATATTGTTATGATAATTATGCTTCTAATGCCTATGTTAAACCATATATTGAGGACTCCTCCGCTCCAAGAAGAGAACAATATTTTGCAGCAGTCTATGGACGAAGGAATTGATGAAAATGTGGGCTCATTGGATGAAAAAGATGATGAGGAGAGTGCAGAACAAAAGGAGGAAGAGCGGATTAGCTACCCGTGCCCACCTTCTAATGAGAGTAACTATTCAACTCATACATTGTTTAATTTCCCTTCGTACTTATCGAAGGATGATTGCTATGATGATTGTTATGATCCCGTTGATTCTTTTGAAATATCCCTTTTTGATGATGCTCGCTATTCTTGTGGACAAGATGCTAATATGAATTATGCTTATGGAGATGAACTTGCTATAGTTCCTTATGTTAAACATGAAATTGTTGCTATTGCACCCACGCATGATAGTCCTATTATCTTTTTGAATTCTCCCGACTACACTATATCAGAGAAGTTTGCCCTTATTAAGGATTATATTGATGGGTTGCGTTTTACTACTACACATGATGATTTTGATAGATATAATATGCATGTGCTTGCTGCTCCTACTTGCAATTATTATGATAGAGGAACTACATCTCCGCCTCTCCATGTTTCCAATAAGATAAAATTGCAAGAAACTGTTTATACTATGCATTGGCCTTTACTATGTGTGCATGAATTGTTCTTTTATGACATGCCGATGCATAGGAAGAGAGTTAGACATCGTTTTTGCATGATATATGTTACTTTGTGCTCACTACTAAATCAAAAATCATTGTTAATTAAATTTGGCTTTGATATACCTTGGGATCCAGGTGGATCCATTACTTGAGCACTATATGCCTAGCTTAATGGCTTTAAAGAAAGTGCTGCCAGGGAGACAACTCGGAAGTTTTAGAGAGTCATTTATTTCTGTTGAGTGCTTTTATATAGTTTAAAAACAAAAATAATGTGCCAAGATTTGCCTTTAGGATGTTTACATTGCTTGTTGGTTTGTGTGGTGCAAAACAGAAACTTTGGCTGTAGTGCGCGATTTTACATTTTTTTTACTGGAACGTCAAACGGTTCTGAAACTTTTTGCACTGTCTTTATATCAAAGTATTTATTTTTCCTATTTTTTAAGAATTTTTGGAGTACCAGATATATGGTGAATGTTTAGATTACTACAGACTGTCCTATTTAAGACAGATTCTGTTTTTGATGCATAGTTTGCTTGTTTTGATGAAACTATCGAATTCTATCAATGGATTAAGCCATGAAAAAGTTATATTATAGTAGCTACAATGCAAAAAGAAAATATGAATTGGTTTGAAATAGTACTTAGAGTAGTGATTTGCTTTATTATACTAACGGATCTTAATGAACTTTCTGTTGAGTTTTGTGTGGATGAAGTGTTCGAAGATCGAGGATGTCTCGATATGAGGATAAGGAGGAGAGGCAAGAGCTCAAGCTTGGGGATTCCCAAGGCACCCCAAGTAAATATTCAAGGAGACTCAAGCGTCTAAGCTTGGGGATGCCCCGGAAGGCATCCCATCTTTCTTCAACAAATATCGGTATGTTTTCGGTTTCGTTTCGTTCATGTGATATGTGCAAATCTTGGAGCGTCTTTTGCATTTAGTTTTCACTTTTCTTTTATGCACCATGCTGGTATGAGATAGTCCATGGTTGATTTATAGAATGCTCATTGCACTTCACTTATATCTTTTGAGTATGGCTTTATAGAATGCTTCATGTGCTTCACTTATATCATTTGAAGTTTGGATTGCCTGTTTCTCTTCACATAGAAAACCGCCATTTGTAGAATGCTCTTTTGCTTCACTTATATTTGTTAGAGCATGGGCATATCTTTTGTAGAAATAATTAAACTCTCTTGCTTCACTTATATCTAGTTAGAGAGATGACAGGAATTGGTCATTCACATGGTTAGTCATAAAATCCTACATAAAATTTGTAGATCACTGAATATGATATGTTTGATTCCTTGCAATAGTTTTGTGATATAAAGGTGGTGATATTAGAGTCGTGCTAGTTGAGTAATTTTGAAATTGAGAAATACTTGTGTTGAGGTTTTCATGTCCCGTAGCATGCACGTATGGTAACCGTTGTGTGACAAATTTGAAGCATGAGGTGTTTCTTTGATTGCCTTCCTTATGAGTGGCAATCGGGGACGAGCGATGGTCTTTTCCTACCAATCTATCCCCCTAGGAGCATGCGCGTAGTGATTGGTTTTGATGACTTGTAGATTTTTGCAATAAGTATGTGAGTTCTTTATGACTAATGTTGAGTCCATGGATTATACGCACTCTCACCCTTCCATCATTGCTAGCTACTTCGGTACTGTGCATTGCCCTTTCTCACCTCGAGAGTTGGTGCAAACTTCGCCGGTGCATCCAAACCCCGTGATATGATACGCTCTATCACACATAAGCCTCCTTATATCTTCCTCAAAACAGCCACCATACCTACCTATTATGGCATTTCCATAGCCATTCCGAGATATATTGCCATGCAACTTCCATCATCTTCATATACATGACTTGAGCATCATTGTCATATTGCTTTGCATGATCGTAAGATAGCTAGCATGATGTTTTCATGGCTTGTCCATTTTTTGATATCTTTGCTATGCTAGATCATTGCACATCCTGCTACACTGCCAGAGGCATTCATATAGAGTCATACTTTGTTTTAGACAACGAGTTGTAAGTAAATAAAAGTGTGATGATCATCATTATTAGAGCATTGCCCCAGTGAGGAAAGGATGATGGAGACTATGATTCCCCCACAAGTCGGGATGAGACTCCGGACATAAAAAAATAGGCCAAAGAAGCCCAAAAAGAGAGGCCAAAGAAGCCCACCAAAAAAACCAAAAAAAGAGAGAAAAAGAGAGAAGGGGAAATGTTACTATCGTTTTACCACACTTGTGCTTCAGAGTAGCACCATGTTCTTCATATAGAGAGTCTCTTGAGTTATCACTTTCATATACTAGTGGCTTGTATATTCCAACGATGGGCTTGCTCAAATGCCCTAGGTCTTCATGAGCAAGCAAGTTGGATGCACACCCACTTAGTTTCTTTTGTTGAGCTTTCATACATTTATAGCTCTAGTGCATCCGTTGCATGGCAATCCCTACTCCTTGCATTGACATCAATTGATGGGCATCCCCATAGCCCGTTGATTAGCCAAGTCGATGTGAGACTTTCTCCCTTTTTGTCTTCTCCACACAACCTCCATCATCATATTCTATTCCACCCATAGTGCTATGTCCATGGCTCGCGCTCATGTATTGCGTGAAAGTTGAAAAAGTTTGAGAATACTAAAGTATGAAACAATTGCTTGGCTTGTCATCGGGGTTGTGCATGATGGGAGCATTTTGTGTGAAGAAGATGAAGCATAGCCAAACTATATGATTTTGTAGGGATGAGCTTTCTTTGGCTATGTTATTTTGAGAAGACATAATTGCTTGGATGGTATGCTTGAAGTATTATTGTCTTAATGTCAAATGATAGGCTATTGCTTTGAATCACTCGTGTCTTAATATTCATGCCATGATTAGATTACATGATCAAGATTATGCTAGGTAGCATTCCACATCAAAAGTTATCTTTTTTATCATTTACCTACTCGAGGACGAGCAGGAATTAAGCTTGGGGATGTTGATACGTCTCCGTCGTATCTATAATTTTTTATTGTTCCATGCCAATATTCTACAACTTTCATATACTTTTGGCAGCTTTTTATACTATTTTTGGGACTAACATATTGATCAAGTGCCCAGTGCCAGTTCCTATTTGTTGCATGTTTTTTGTTTTGCAGAAAATCCATATCAAATGGAGTCCAAACGAGATAAAAACCGACGGCGATTTTTTTGGAGTATATGTGAATTTTGGGAAGTGGATCAACACGAGACGATGCCCGAGGGGCCCACGAGGGTGAGGGGCGCGCCCCAGGGGGTCAGGCGCGCCCTGGGCCCTCGTGGCCCCTCCGTAAGGTGGTTGGTGCCCTTCTTTCTCCGCAAGAGAGCCAATATCCAAATAAAAATCGTGTCCAAATTTCAGCCCAATCGGAGTTACGGATCTCCGGGAATATAAGAAACGGTGAAAGGGCAGAACTGGAAAGCGCAGAAACAGAGAGAGACAGAGAGACAGATCCACTCTCGGAGGGGCTCTCGCCCCTCCCATGCCATGGAAGCCAAGGACCAGAGGGGAAACCCTTCTCCCATCTAGGGAGAAGGTCAAGGAAGAAGAACAAGAAGGGGCACTACTAGGGAAAAGCTTATAGGCAGACGCTTACTAGTAGCGCGGGTTTACACCCCTCGCTACTGCTACTTACTAGTAGCGCGGGTTTATAACCCCCGCTACTACTAAGTTGATAGTAGTAGCGCGGGTTTATAACCCTCGCTACTACTAAGTGGTCTCTGCCGTGCCCCCGGGACATGCCATAGTAGTAGCAAGGGGTATAAACCCACGCTACTACTAAGTTGATAGTAGCAGCGCGGGTTTATATCCCTCACTACTACTAACTGGTCTCTACCGTGCACCACCCGGGACATGCCATAGTAGCAGCGAGGGGTATAAACCCGCACTACTACTATCGATCCACCAAGACATGTGTACACATAGCGTGCGGAGGCCCAATCCAAACCCGCCACACTCTTCTGATTCGCCTTCTCCTCCCACCTGCGATTCCCTTCCTCACGCACCGCCACGGCCGGCCTCGCACCTCGGCTCCACTCACAAATCCGGCGACTTCCTCTCGCACGGCAGACCCCTCCCCTCCCCCTCCATCCTCCTTCTTTTCCGCTGTTGGAAAGAGAGGGAAACCAGTAGAGCGTCGTCCATGGCGGCGGCCAGATCTGCCATGGACGCAGCCACTTGCACCTCCTTGCCGGGACAAGGGTCCCACAACAAGGAGCAGCAGGTCACCGGGTTTCATCTAGGGTTTCGGGCGTTGGCTCCAACTCCGGCGGCCACCGGTGAGTTCCCCCTCCTACTGATCTCTATCTCTCTCTTCCTCTTTCTAATAATTTTCTCTTCTTTTGTAGCAGCAGTTGAAGAGAGGTGCGGGCACAAGTTGGGTCGGGAAGAACCATCACCATGGACAACTTCATCCCCTCTAGGACTAGTAGCAGCCAAGGATGGAGAGGACGATGATGCCCAGCAGAAGCAGCCGCCATGGATGGAACTTATTTTCTTGATTCTCAATTAGTTAGTAGTAGCGAGGGGCCCTGGCCCGCGCTACAACTAAGTAGTAGTAGCGCGGGTGGCAATCACGCTACTACTACTAGAAGTAGCAGTAGCACGGGTACCACCCGCGCTACTACTAAAAGTAAGCTGTAGCACCCTAGCAGTAGCGCAGGCCCCCGCGCTACTGCTAGGAAATTACCCGCTCTACTACTAGGGTTTCCCCTAGTAGTGGGGGGCCCTCTCCCCCTCTCTCCCGGTGGCGCCGAAACGCCGCCAGGGCCATCATCGTCACCGCAATCTACACCAACACCTCCGTCATCTTCACCAACATCTCCATCACCTTCCCCCATCTATCTACAACGGTCCACTCTCCCGCAACCCGCTGTACCCTCTACTTGAACATGGTGCTTTATGCTTCATATTATTATCCAATGATGTGTTGCCATCCTATGATGTCTGAGTAGATTTTCGTTGTCCTATCGGTAATTGGTGAATTGCTATGATTGGTTTAATTTGCTTGTGGTTATGTTGCTGTCCTTTGGTGCCCATCATATGAGCGCGCGCGTGGATCACACCATAGGGTTAGTTGTATGTTGATAGGACTATGTATTGGAGGGCAAGAGTGATAGAAGCTTCAACCTAGCATAGAAATTGATGCATACGAGATTGAAGAGGGGCCAATATATCTTAATGCTATGGTTGGGTTTTACCTTAATGAACGTTAGTAGTTGCGGATGCTTGCTAATAGTTCCAATCATAAGTGCATAGAATTCCAAGTCAGGGATGACATGCTAGCAGTGGCCTCTCCCACATAAAACTTGCTATCGGTCTAGTAAAGTAGTCAATTGCTTAGGGACAATTTCGCAACTCCTACCACCACTTTTCCACACTTGCTATACTAACTTTATTGCTTCTTTACCTAAACAGCCCCTACTTTTTATTTACACGCTCTTTATTATCTTGCAAACCTATCCCGTTACACCTACAAAGTACTTCTAGTTTCATACTTGTTCTAGGTAAAGCGAACGTTAAGCGTGCGTAGAGTTGTATCGGTGGTCGATAGAACTTGAGGGAATATTTGTTCTACCTTTAGCTCCTCGTTGGCTTCGACACTCTTACTTATCGAAAGGGGCTATAATTGATCCCCTATACTTGTGGGTTATCAACATACAACGGGTGCAAGCCAGTTTTGCACACGCAGGATACTCGGGTTAAACTTGACGAGCCTAGGATATGCAGATATGGCCTCGGAACACTGAGACCGAAAGGTCGAGCGTGAATCATATAGTAGATATGATCAACATAGTGATGTTCACCATTGAAAACTACTCCATCTCACGTGATGATCGGACATGGTTTAGTTGATATGGATCACGTGATCACTTAGATGATTAGAGGGATGTCTATCTAAGTGGGAGTTCATAAAGTAATATGATTAATTAAACTTTAATTTATCATGAACTTAGTACCTGATAGTATTTTGCATGTCTATGTTGTTGTAGATTAATGGCCCGTGCTACTGTTCCTTTGAATTTTAATGCGTTCCTAGAGAAAACTAAGTTGAAAGATGATGGTAGCAACTACACGGACTGGGTCCGTAATTGAGGATTATCCTCATTGCTGCACAGAAGAATTACGTCCTGGAAGCACCGCTAGGTGCAAGACCCGCTGCAGGAGCAACGCCGGATGTTATGAACGCCTGGCAGAGCAAAGCTGATGACTACTCGATAGTTCGGTGTGCCATGCTTTACGGCTTAGAACCGGGACTTCAACGATGTTTTGGACGTCATGGAGCATATGAGATGTCCCAGGAGTTGAAGTTAATATTTCAAGCAAATACCCGGATTAAGATATATGAAGTCTCCAATAAGTTCTACAGCTGCAAAATGGAGGAGAATAGTTCTGTCAGTGAACATATACTCAAAATGTCTGGGTACCACAATCACTTGACTCAGCTGGGGGTTAATCTCCCGGTTGATAGTGTCATTGACAGAGTTCTTCAATCACTGCCACCAAGCTACAAAAGCTTCATGATGAACTATAATATGCAAGGGATGGATAAGACAATTCCCAAGCTCTTCGCGATGCTAAAGGCTGTGGAGGTAGAAATCAAGAAGGAGCATCAAGTGTTGATGGTCAACAAGACCAGTAGTTTCAAGAAAAAGGGTAAAGGGAAGAAGGGGAACTTCAAGAAGAACGACAAGCAAGTTGTTGCTCAAGTGAAGAAGCCCAAGTCTGGACCTAAGCCTGAGACTGAGTGCTTCTATTGCAAAGGGACTGGTCACTGGAAGCGGAACTGCCCCAAGTATTTGGCAGATAAGAAGGATGGCAAAGTGAAAGGTATATTTGATATACATGTTATTGATGTGTACCTTACTAATGCTCGTAGTAGCGCCTGGGTATTTGATACTGGTTCTGTTGCTCATATTTGCAACTCGAAACAGGGGCTATGGATTAAGCGAAGATTGGCTAAGGACGAGGTGACGATGCGCGTGGGAAATGGTTCCAAAGTCGATGTGATCACCGTCGGCACGCTACCTCTACATTTACCTTCGGGATTAGTTTTAGACCTGAATAATTGTTGTTTGGTGCCAACGTTAAGCATGAAAATTATATCTGGATCTTGTTTGATGCGAGACGGTTATTCATTTAAATTAGAGAATAATGGTTGTTCTATTTATATGAGTAATATCTTTTCTGGTCATGCACCCTTGATGAGTGGTCTATTTTTGTTGAATCTTGATAGTAGTGACACACATATTCATAGTATTGAAGCCAAAAGATATAAGTTTAATAATGATAGTGCAACTTATTTGTGGCACTGCCGTTTAGGTCATATTGGTGTAAGGCGCATGAAGAAACTCCATGCTGATGGGCTTTTGGAATCACTTGATTATGAATCACTTGATGCTTGCGAACCATGCCTCATGGGCAAGATGACTAAGACTCTGTTCTCCGAAACAATGGAGCGAGCAATAGACTTGTTGGAAATATACATACTGATGTATGCGGTCCGATGAGTGTTGAGGCTCGCGGCAGGTATCGTTATTTTCCGACCTTCACAGATGATTTGAGCAGATATGGGTATATCTACTTGATGAAACATAAGTCTAAAACATTTGAAAAGTTCAAAGAATTTTAGAGTGAAGTGGAAAATCATCATAACAAGAAAATAAAGTTTCTACGATCTGATCGTGGAGGTGAATATTTCAGTTACGAGTTTGGTCTTCATTTGAAACAATGCGGAATAGTTTCGCAACTCACGCCACCCGGAACACCACAGCGTAATGGTGTGTCCAAACGTCGTAACCGCACTTTATTAGATATGGTGTGATCTATGATGTCTCTTACTGATTTACCGCTATCGTTTTGGGGTTATGTGATGTCTACTACGCAACCTTCTTCTTGTAGACGTTGTTGGGCCTCCAAGTGCAGAGGATCGTAGGACAGTAGCAAATTTCCCTCAAGTGGATGACCTAAGGTTTATCAATCCGTGGGAGGCGTAGGATGAAGATGGTCTCTCTCAAGCAACCCTGCAACCAAATAACGAAGAGTCTCTTGTGTCCCCAACACACCCAATACAATGGTAAATTGTATAGGTGCACTAGTTCGGCGAAGAGATGGTGATACAAGTGCGATATGGATGGTAGATATAGGTTTTTCTAATCTGAAAATAAAAAAACAGCAAGGTAGCAAGCGATAAAAGTGAGCGTAAACGGTATTGCAATGCTAGGAAACAAGGCCCAGGGTTCATACTTTCACTAGTGCAAGTTCTCTCAACAACAATAACATAATTGGATCATATAACTATCCCTCAACATGCAACAAAGAGTCACTCCAAAGTCACTAATAGCGGAGAACAAACGAAGAGATTATTGTAGGGTAAGAAACCACCTCAAAGTTATCCTTTCTGATCGATCTATTCAAGAGTCCGTAGTAAAATAACACGAAGCTATTCTTTCCGTTTGATCTATCATAGAGTTTGTACTAGAATAACACCTTAAGATAAAAATCAACCAAAAACCTAATGTCACCTAGATACTCCAATGTCACCTCAAGTATCCGTGGGTATGATCATACGATATGCATCACACAATCTCAGATTCATCTATTCAACCAATATAAAGTACTTCAAAGAGTGCCCTAAAGTTTCTACCGGAGAGTCAAGACGAAAACGTGTGCCAACCCCTACGCATAAGTTCACAAGGTCACTGAACCCGCAAGTTGATCACCAAAACGTACATCAAGTAGATCACGTGAATATCCCATTGTCACCACAGATAAGCACATGCAAGACATACATCAAGTGTTCTCAAATCCTTAAAGACTCAATCCGATAACATAACTTCAAAGGGCAAACTCAATCCATTACAAGAGAGTAGAGGGGGAGAAACATCATAAGATCCAACTATAATAGCAAAGCTCGCGATACATCAAGATTGTGCGAAATCAAGAATATGAGAGAGAGAGAGAGATCAAACACATAGCTATTGGTACATACCCTCAGCCCCGAGGGTGAACTACTCCCTCCTCGTCATGGAGAGCGCCAGGATGATGAAGATGGTCACCGGTGAGGGATCCCCCCTCCAGCAGGGTGTCGGAACAGGGTCCCGATTGGTTTTTGGTGGCTACAGAGGCTTGCGGCGGCGGAACTCCCGATCTTGGTTATGTTCTGGGGGTTTCTGTATATATAAGAGGTTTTGGCGTCGGGAACAAGTCAGGGGGGTCTCCAAGGCGGCCACGAGGTAGGGGGCGCGCCCAGGGGGTAGGGCGCGCCCCCACCCTCGTGGGTGCCTCGGGACTCTTCTAGCCCATCTCCGATACTCCGAGGGCTTCTTCTTGTCCAAAAATAATCTCCGTGAAATTTCAGGTCAATTAGACTCCGTTTGGTCTTCCTTTTCTGCGAAACTCAAAAACAAGGAAAAACATAAACTGGCACTGGGCTCTAGGTTAATAGGTTAGTCCCAAAAATCATATAAAATAGCATATATATGCATATAAAACATCGTAGATGGATAATATAATAGCATGGAACAATCAAAAATTATAGATACGTTGGAGACGTATCAGCATCCCCAAGCTTAATTCCTGCTCGTCCTCGAGTAGGTAAATGATAAAAACAGAATTTTTGATGTGGAATGCTACCTAACATAATTTTCAATGTAATTTTATTTATTGTGGCAAGAATATTCAGATCCATAAGATTCAAGACAAAAGTTTAATATTGACATAAAAATAATAACACTTCAAGCATACTAACCAAGCAATTATGTCTTCTCAAAATAACATAGCCAAAGAAAGCTCATCCCTACAAAATCATATAATTTGGCCATGCTTCATTTTCGTCACACAAAATGCTCTCATCATGCACAACCCCGATGACAAGCCAAGCAATTGTTTCATACTTTAGTATTCTCAAACATTTTTTAATTTTCACGCAATACATGAGCGTGAGCCATGGACATAGCACTATGCGTGGAATAGAATATGATGATGGGGGTTGTGTGGAGAAGACAAAAAAGGAGAAAGTCTCACATTGACGCGGCTAATCAACGGGCTAGGGAGATGCCCATCAACTGATGTCAATGTGAGGAGTAGGGATTGCCATGCAACGGATGCACTAGAGCTATAAATGTATGAAAGCTCAACAAAAAGAAACTAAGTGGGTGTGCATCCAACTTGCTTGCTCACGAAGACCTAGGGCATTTGAGGAAGCCCATTGTCGGAATATACAAGCCAAGTTCTATAACGAAAAATTCCCACTAGTATATGAAAGTGACAAAATAAGAGACTCTCTATCATAAAGATCATGGTGCTACTTTGAAGCACAAGTGTGGAAAAGGATAGTAGCATTGTCCCTTTTTTTCATTTTCCATTTTTTTTATTTGGCCTTCACTTTTTTTTGCCTTTCTTTTTGTTGGCCTTTCTTTTTTTATTTGTCCTTTCTTTTTTTTCATGGGACAATGCTCTATTAATGATGATCATCACACTTCTATTTATTTACAACTCAATGATTACAAATCGATACTAGAACAAAATATGACTCTATATGAATGCCTCCAGCGGTGTACCGGGATGGGCAATGAATTAAGAGTGACATGTGAAAGAACATACGGTGCCCCCATGTTTGGTTTTGGTAATTGATGACAATCTCTATGGACTAATGGTTGCCTTGAGTTATATTTGAAGGATTTGTCCATAAGCATTTCTTGAAGTTCATGTGTTGGTTTCAAGGAGTTTATGTGGTGACCAAGGTGTTATTAAGGAATTATCCAAAGATTGGTCATGTGAGAGTTGAGCTTATTGCAAGCATGTCTTGGAGAAGAAGATTGTGTGATCATTCATGTATATCTTCAAGACATCATCCAAATGAAGAGAGTTGAAAAGATTCATGGTTGATCAAGACTAAGTCAAGAGTGAATCAACTTGATCAACTCACAAAGCGTAGAAGATGTACCAAGAGGGATCAAGCGATCCCATGGTGTGGTAAGCATTGTCAATTACGCTTTGTGTACTAACCCATGATCTTCGTGAGAGTTCTTTGTGGGGTTAGGTTGCGGTGTGCAAGTTCAACTGAAGCATCATGAAGAGATCAAATGCTTGAAGCTTGCCGTCCATTGTGGTGACAATGGACTTGTGAAGATGTTGCGGTGTGCAAGTTCAAGTGAAGCATCATGAAGAGATCAAATGCTTGAAACTTGCCGTCCATTGTGGTGACAATGGACTTGTGAAGATGTGCGGAAGAGTGGCTCACCCATAGTGGAGTATGGGGGAGCAATCAACTAGTCTTCATCGAGCCAACGCAACCAAGAAAGGTGGTCCAACTTGAGGGAGTCCAGATCGTCATCATCTAGCTCAAGTGGACCATGTGCAAGGCAAAGGTTTGCTCTTGATAGGTTTTCTATTTTACCGGTCTCATGATGGTAGTTGGGAGACCGGGTTATAGGATCGATTGCCATACTATCAAGGGGGGGGCTCTCGATGAGTAGCTTGATCGTATCGTTCATAGAGAGCTCAAACCATTGCATCCTTGCATCATCTTTATTGGTTCTTGTTTGGTTCTTCTCTTTGTGAGTTTTGGAGCTTATGGTCATCTTGATGACAAGCTCGAGTTCATCGAAAACGGAGTTCACTCGCATCTTTTATGATGTTTTCGATGTTGGAGGTTATGCCGGTTCTTCTCGGTTGGAGGTTTCACTCCTCTATTTGTTGGCATACCTCCCCTGCCTCTTCTTACTATAACCAGATGTTGTTTTGATGCTACTCGTCTTCCTCTATCCAACAAGCTTGAGTTTGCTCAATTCGGAGCTCATATGCAGAAGTTATGGCAGCTTTGGTTTCCCGTGGAGTATTCTTGTTTTCGTGGAAGTGGCTTTAGGATGGTCCCAGCGGTAGTACCGCGGTACCCAGCGGTAGTACCGCTTAGGGGTCACAAGCGGCAGTACCGCTCCGCAGCGGTAATACCGCTGGTGGGTCCTCAGCAGTAGTACCGCTATGGTACCAGGCCCCTACCGCGTCGACTCAAGGGGTCATTTTTCGTGTCAGATAGTGTGGTATTTCGCAGCGGCAGTAGGGCGGCAGTACCGCTCACGAGCGGTAGTACCGCCCAACCACCGCGGCAGTACCGCTCGGGTCTGTCACTCTCCTGCCCTCCAGACTCCACGGTAGTACCGCTGGGGTGAGCGGTAGTACCGCTTATAAGCGGTACTACCGCCCCAAGGTTCATGTTTTGTTGATCCGTTTCCCTGCTTCTTCCGCCCGAGCGGTAGTACCGCTCGTGGAGCGGTAGTACCGCTCGTGTGCGGGCTGAGCACATAACGGTTGGATTTCCCCCCTCCTATAAAAGGGGGTCATCTTCCCCAATGAACCTCATCCGTTGAGCTCGTGTTCTTCCCCCATTGTTGACCTTCTTCGAGCTTGCTAACTCTCAATCCCTCCATGTATTCTTGCTAGTTTTTGAGGAAAAAGAGAGAGGAGATCTAGATCCACATTTCCACCTATCACTTTCTCCTCTTTGTGAGGGGAACCCCTTGGATCTAGATCTTGGAGTTCTTGGTGTTCTCCTTCTTGTTCTTCCTCTCTTTTTCCTCCTTAGCATTAGTTGCTTCGGTGGGATTTGAGAGAGAAGGACTTGGGCACTCCGTGTGCCCTTGCCATTGCATTTGGTGCATCGGTTTGAGTTCTCCACGGTGATACGTGGAAGTTACAAGTTGAGAAGCTTATTACTCTTGGGTGCTTGGTACCCTTGAGCTTGTTCCTCTTGGGTGCTTGGGCGCCCTAGACGGTTGGTGGTGTTCGGAGCTCAATCATTGTGGTGTAAAGCTCCGGGCAAGCGTCGGGGTCTCCAATTAGGTTGTGGAGATCGCCCCGAGCAATTTGACGGGTTCCGGTGACCGCCCCCAAGGCTTGCCAAAGTGTACGGGTTCGGTGACCGCCCCCAAGGGTTGCCATTTTGTACGGGTTCGGTGACCGCCCTCAATTGTCCCTTAGTGGAATCACGGCATCTTGCATTGTGCGAGGGCGTGAGGAGATTACGGTGGCCCTAGTGGCTTCTTGGGGAGCATTGTGCCTCCACACCGCTCCAAACCGAGATTAGCATCCGCAAGGGTGTGAACTTCGGGATACATCGTCGTCTCCGCGTGCCTCGGTTATCTCTTACCCGAGCTCTTTACTTATGCACTTTACTTTGTGATAGCCATATTGTTTCTTGTCATATATCTTGCTATCACCTAAGTAGGTTTTCTTGCTTAGCATAAGTTGTTGGTGCATATAGGTGAGCCTAGTTGTTGTAGGTTTTGTGCTTGACAAATTAACTGCTAGGTTTATTCCGCATTTGTTCAAGCCTAAACCGTAATTATTTTAAAGCGTCTATTCACCCCCTCCCCCTCTAGGCGACATCCACGATCTTTCAACATGTATGAAATATTATGCATGGTGGCCTTGCCCCGAATACGATGTCAACTACATGATCATGCAAAACAATATGACAATGATGAAGCGTGTCATAATAAACGGAACGGTGGAAAGTTGCATGGCAATATATCTCGGAATGGCTATGGAAATGCCATGATAGGTAGGTATGGTGGTTGTTTTGAGGAAGATATAAGGAGGCTTATGTGTGATAGAGCGTATCATATCACGGGGTTTCGATGCACCGGCGAAGTTTGCACCGACTCTCGAGGTGAGAAACGGCAATGCACGGTACCGAAGAGGCTAGCAATGATGGAAGGGTGAGAGTGCGTATAATCCATGGACTCAACATTAGTCATAAAGAACTCACATACTTATTGCAAAAATCTACAAGTCATCAAAACCAAGCATTACGCGCATGCTCCTAGGGGGATAGATTGGTAGGAAAAGACCATCGCTCGTTCTCGACCGCCACTCATAAGGATGACAATCAAAGAACACCTCATGTTTCAAATTTGTTACACGACGGTTACCATGCGTGCTTGCTACGGGACTTGCAAAGCTCAACAGTTACCGTACGTGCAAGCTTGTGTCTATGCAGATATGAATGAAAGAATTCAGAGAAGGATCATTCCTCTACATGGAGGCCGACAAAAATTCTGACACCAAAGGTCTCCATCCACTCTACTCGATCTACCACTGATCAGTATCTGTTTGTTGTGTCATCCGTCGGCCCTTTTTGGCATGGATGTGCTTGAACTTCACTCCAGAATCTCCAGTGATTAGTGTAGCTCCTCTGCTACACCATGCTGGGGTCCGAAATGAAACGACAAACCCAATTAGCGACAATCTCACAGCCATTTGATTAAGATTGGAAGGATGCAGTTAGAGAAAACATATAAACAATCAAAGGTTGCAGTTCATGCCATGGTATGACCGTGCCTGCTTGAGCAGCGGCTGAGCAAAGAGAGGGGTAGGCGGCGAGCGAGCAGGAATCAGACGCCGGCACGCGCAACAACTAGGTCTGCCGCTCCACGACACGACCGGAGCGCGTCCTCCACCCTCTCACGCCCGGAGCTCCCCCGAACGTGTTAACCCTCGCCGGGCTCCTCCCGGTCCGCCGCTTAATCTGCGCCGCGCGCCGCCTCCCCAAACGGCCCCGCCACGCCCAGGTGGTCGGTGCGGACGACCTGGGGTCGTTCTTGGACGAACAAGAACTCGATTGAGAGCGTGCTCCGCCGTGTCGGCCAATACCCCGCTGCTAACCCCTCTTCTTGCCTTCCTATTGTACAAAGGGAAGCGCCGCGATCGAAGAACGGCGCCGCCACGGCGAGTTGGCTGGCGCGGACGACCAGGAGTCGTTCTTGGAAGAACAAGAACTCGATTAAGAGCGTGGCACCGCCACCGCCGCCGCCGCTCCGGCAAATGCCGCGCGTCTGACCCCTCTTCTCGCCTCGCTATTCTACGAACAAGCGCCCGCCATCCCGGCCCGCGGCGGCTCCGCCATCAATGGCGTCGCCCGAGAGGTGGATGCGCAGCCGCCTGCCCGCTTCGGCCATAACCCCTCTTCTTTTGCCTCCCTACGCCTAGTTCTTGGCTTCTTTGGCCTTCAAGTCGATCTCGAATGTTCCAACCAATGCAATACGGAAGAGCGGGAGTCGGAGGAGGGAGGAGAGGCGTACCGGCGGCGGGGGAGCGGGTGCAGGATGTCGGCGCGGCGGTGTAGGTCCAGATGGAGAGCTCATGCCCACCGAGAAGAAGGACGGTGGACACGGCGCCGGTGACCACGAGGAAGGCGAAGGCGAGGAGACGTCTTCCCCCCGACGCTCGATCAGCGACCTCCACGGGGCGCTCCTCACGTTCGGGTCGTCGGGGTCGGGGCCGGGGCTGTCGGCGCCTGCGTCGCCTGGCGGCGGAGGCGGAGGTCGCGGCGGTCGAGGCGGAGGTTGAGGCGTCGGTCGCGGCGGTCGAGGCGTGGGCGGCATCGGTCGCCGAGGTCGAGTCGGAGGAGGCGTGGTGGTCGCGGCGTCTGCGACGTGCACGTGCTCCGTCCTCGGCCGCCTCCTTGCTGCGCAGGGGGAGGTAGCGGTTGGAGTTGCCCGGGAGGCTGAAGCGAATGTTCTCCCGGCCTACAAGGGGCTGGTGCCTGTAGTTGGGTGCGGGGAGGGCGCCTACGGAAGGGAAGACGTAGTCCATGGCGTGCGGTGGTGGGCGGATGGGTGGAGGGCTGGCTGGGGAGCAAAGATGACGAGAGACGAAGAGAGAGGGGGATGAGGGAGAGAGCCTCCTGTGATTTATAGCTTGTGGTCGCAACCCTTTCACGTTGTGTGTGCCTTGTGCCGATGGGCTCTAGCTTCGCGTGGGTTCTCTAGACTATTGGTTTAGAGTGTGTTCATGCAATGCATTTTTAACTCATTAGAGCATCTACAAATCCCTCGCCTCCAAACGCCCGGCGGATGCGTCTGTTGTAAAATCATCAAATCCATATACAATGTAAAATTCTAATCTAAATCTTCATCAGCGCTCGTCCGGCTTCACGCCGTGACCATGTCCGGCTTCACGCCGTGCCCATGTCCGGCGGCCAACTGAGCCCCATAAAGTGATGGTGAGGTGGAATAGAACATGTGACATAGGAGAGGAGCGGCATAATCCCGGTGTCGACCTTTTGTTGTAGCTAAGGGCGCAATTCATCCATATTGGGATTTGTCTTCATCCGAAGATCCTCTATGAGTGCTCTTCTGAGACAATTTCTCCTTCGATTACAAGCTAGTGCTTATTTTGATTATCTTTATAGGACTTGTAGGCAGCCTTTGGTGCTTGTAAGCTGCTTCAGCAATACTATGTATTTGTCGCTTTCGTTTTTTATTTCCCGTGTGTTATCACTCGTTGTTGGTTGTAATGGTGGCCTTGTGTAATCCATGGCCGATTGATGGCTTTTTAGTTCAAACCCGGGCTTTTTTTAAGCTTTTGTTCTAAAGAAAAATCAGGCTCTCCTTTCTTAGTGAAAGACCTATTCATGGTTAATACTAATATGTGTTTCAACGCAGATGCACGATGTTCTGATCACAATACCTGTGCTTTGCTACGATAAAAAATTTATTTGCCCTACACACCGATGTGAACTGAGGTGGTATGGGTGTCGGGAAAGGAGAGTCTGCGTCGGCATCGAAATGAACTGGAGCAGAGAGGATTGAGCGTTCTAACGATGAAATAAATTTAAGTCAAGATAGAGATATGTAAATTGTAATTATTTTTCGATCAATTAAACATGACCCGTTAAATGACGGAGCCCTTCATCTTGTGGATGCAACACATAGCCCAAAACTGGCCTATTGCCAAATCATAAATTTTGTAGTTTATGGTGTGTTTACATTCCACGTCTCCAAAATAAAATTCTATGAACCTGCCGACAACCTTTATTTGCCAGACTCCTCAAGACTCATGGGGCAGATGGAGAGACAGACGCGTGACTGACGACGGAACTGAGGGGGTGGGGTGATTTCTACCACTTTTTTCTCGTCTGTCTCGAACCCCACTTCCCTCACACCGCCAAATGTTTCACACATATCGACATCTTTTTTACACTTTTCTGTGTCTTCCAAATCAGCATGCATATTCTTGCATAGAAATAAGCTAAATATTTTGTTTGGGATGGTAAAATTTGAAATCAGAGGAATCCTAAGAATACACTCAAACCATGGTCAAGATGAGAACTAATCGAATCTTGGCCTCACCTGTCATGAAACAAGCTCTAAACACACATCATGTTTGGTGGATTATGATTCACATAGTGTTTGCTCTAGTACAACTTGCAGAAATTCACAGGGGCATGCACCTACCCAGCCGTGCCGGCCGCGTGATTGCCTCATGATCCGCCAAGTCGTTGTATCCCGTACGGGCTACAATAAGTTTTAAGATTTCGTTAACGAAACTTAGGATACTGTTGATCGCAGATTCTGAAGCTTACGACATTGTCGGTCACTCGTATAGTGTTTCAAAAGTTGAAATTTCACAGGTTCTGAAACTTATGATTTTGTCGGCCACTCGTATCAAGTTTCAGAAGTTAAAACTTAACAAAGTTCTAAAAACTCGTCAAAACATATTTAAAATGGATCTCATTTGGAAGCCCTTGTCACTAGATACACGAATCTGTAAATGAAACTTAATTTGAACTTTTGATCAAAATATATGAAAACTGAAAATCGAATGCCAAAGGAAGAAAGGAGATTGCATGCCCCCGCCCTCCGTCCGAAAAAGTTTATCCCTCAAATGGATATATCTAGCACCAAGTTAGTGCTGGATGTATCTAGCACCAAGTTAGTGCTAGATATCCATTTGAGGGACAGGGTTGGGACAAACTTTTTCGGACGGAGGGAGTACAAGTTCTCCCCGTACAACTTCGTGTGTATCTAGACAATCAACTTGGTGAGCAAAAAGTACCCCTTAATTTGTGATTTTCATCGTGAAACCTATTTTCATGTGATGTGTATTTTATACTGCAGATATAGTACATGTGACATTATATGAAAATGTTGCGTAAAAAAGACATTATGAAAAGCAGCTATATACTATTACATGGGAGAAGAATCTGGCCCCTTGTACTAACGGAAAATGTCCGTAGAATCAACTTGTGAACTCAAATTCCAAAACTTTGTAGATTACGGAGCGAGGGAGGATCCACCTAACCGACACCAGTATCTCCGTCAGTGCTACCAGAAACCATATCGCCAAGATGTAGAGCAGCAGCCCGAAGATTGGCATGTTTCTCCCGAGTATCCGCTGCGCCAGACCGCCGGCCACGACGACGCCGTTGCACGCGACGAAAGGGTAGAGCATCCGGTGCTTGTACCGCACCCTCAGATAGCGCTCCGTGGCGCTCGCCCTGCGCTTGTCCGGCGTGGCGTCCCAGTACACGTCCATGAGCTTGCGCTTCCAGAGCGTGATCTCCCTCCTCACTTCCTCGTCGTACTCTGGCCAATTTTCCATCCCAAGCTTTTGCAGCGAGCGGTAGGCTTTGACGACCGGGGCGACGTCCGCGGCCAGCTCACGGAAGCGCTGGTGCCGCGACGTACGAATGTAGCGGCGGCGCGCCAAGGAGTACACGCCGTAGCCGTCTGCAACGAGCGGGCTCCGGCTGCCGAGGAGGCCCGCTCCTCGCTCACGGACTGGAAACCAGAACTCTCGTGCAATGCTCTCCGGTTCCATAATATCTCTCGTCTAGGCCCGTTCAAGATTTTTCGTTCTTGGTTTTCGCATGTACCACAATACGTACGGTGCGTGCATATATATGGCACCGTGCCAGGCAAGACGGCGTTCTTGTAGGAGCATGACTCGGGTTCGGGCTCCTTTCCGAGTGTACGATATACTACGTCCAGGTTTCGATCAGACACTTGTTTTTTTTTCCTCGAAAAAATCAATAAGATCAGACACTTGTTTTTAGTCGGGCTCCATGCTATTATGATTCATGAACGTATGTACCTTACCGACAGATCCTTTTGTTATGTTAGACTAACACGTATGCTGCCCGTACATTCTGCTGAAGAAAAAAATATCCACAAGAGTTGTGCTGTCCGAGTTCGCATTCTTGAGGAAAAGTCAGGCCGCGCGTCGCTCCACTTGGGGCGACACGGGTGGTGCCAGAAACCCGCCTCCAGCCGTCCCTCCCACCCCCCTGCCGTCGTCGCTTGAGGAGACCGCCACTAGTAGGAAAAGGGGCTTTTACCCCGGTTGGTAAGGGCCTTTTGTCCCGGTTTTCGAACCGGGACTAAAGGGTCGTTACTAAAGCCCTAACCCTTTAGTTCCGGTTCTTACACAAACCGGGACAGAAGGTCCTCCGTGGCCGCTGCTGCCAGCCCAGGCAGGGGGGCCTTTGGTCCCGGTTGGTGCCACCAACCGGGATCAATAGGCAGGACCAGAAAAAACAGAGCACTGTGGAGTGCTCTGCTGTGGCGATGGGGTATATATAGGCAACTCATTGGTCCCGGTTCGTGGCACCAACTGGGACTAAAGGCCTTTGGTCCCGGTTGGTGCCACGAACCGGGACCAATGCCCCTCTTTACCAACCGGGACCAAAGGCCTTGTTCTGCCCCGCGTCAAAAGTTTAGTCCCACCTCGCTAGTTGAGAGAGCTCGAGAGTGGTTTATAAGCGCTACTGCGCCCACCCTCTCGAGCTCCTCTCAACTGCAGGCTTTCGGGCCTAACCGTTCTCTTTGCCTGTGGGGCCTACTGGGCCTTCTGCGCGCCTGAATCCTGGCCCATGGATGGGTTTCAAGTCGTATTCAGGCCGTGGTGGCCCAGTAGGTGGCATAATTTTTTCCCTGTTTTTTGTTTTCTCTTTTGCTTTATTTATTTTGTTTTGTTTCTACTTACAACAAAAAACTTATTTATTTTATTCCATTTTGTTTCTAATACTTATGTATTTTACTTTATTTATTTTATTTTTATTTATTTTACTGCTGCTATTTTTATTTATTTTACTGCTGCTATTTTTATTTATTTTATTTACTATAGTTTATTTTATTAAGGTTTATTTATTTTTATTTATTTTATTAAAGTTTATTTATTTTATTTAGTCCCGGTTTGTGGTATGAACCGGGACTAAAGGGTGAGCCTCTGGTCCCGGTTCAAGCCACCAACCGGGACCAATGGTGGTGGGCCAGGAGCGAGGCCCATTGGTCCCGGTTTGTCCCACCAACCGGGACCAAAGGGGCCGGACGAACCGGGACCAATGCCCCCACGAGGCCCGGCAGGCCCCTGGCCGCACGAACCGGGACCAATGCTCACATTAGTCCCGGTTCGTGACTGAACCGGGACTAATATGAATATTGCCCTGTGACCAAAGCCCAGTTTTCTACTAGTGCGCCAATGCCCACGTGGTCACCAAGGACGGCGGCCGTGAGGATCTGGCTGCTCCGCCCCATGCGGAGGGCTTTGGACGTCGAGGGTGTTGCTCCTTCATCTCCTCAGCCGCGAGGGTGGTGAGTGACGGCGGCGCTATCACCTGTTGCAGCGGGTGGTGTTGTCTCCTTGCTTGCGTCCGGATTTGAAAGCGGCTTCCCTCCCACTCAAAGTGCTCCTGTCGGCTGGATATTGTCAGCGGCGGCCTCTGGTCACTGGATCCGTTGAAGGTGGACTGCCTGGAGCTGCGAATCGTACCGGGAGAAATCCTTGGTTGGTCCTCTAGCCACTGCGGCAGCAACACCGGTTGGTGTCGTTCCCCTCCTCGGAGGTGTCATCGAGGTCCGTTCCCTCTCCTTGCCACTCCAAATCTTGAGTGAAAACACATTCAGACTGGACGGCACCGGCGTGGCATGGGTCACCAACTTCTTGAAGTTGTAGGTGGGAGAATGCGATGGTGCTGGGAGGTGGCTGCTGGGTTTGCTGTGTCAGCAACGAGGGAGATGGAGCTTGGTGCTTTATCTCTGATGGATCAATGGTGGTCCGCACCCCTTCAAAATTGTTTGCACGCCGGTCGGTGTTTGTTTGCCTGAAATTTTGCCTGGCTATAAAACATCATTCTCTTAAAATCTCGTAATTTTTTCAGATTTTTTAGAAACTTTTAAATATGGTTTTCACAAAGTTCTCATTGAATGTTGGTTTTCCGTATGATATTCTCCCTATATTGGAGGATTGGACCAATGCGCACAAAAATGTCTTCTTAGGGCCTGGATTATTTTTGGAACAAGAAATATATTAGAGAATTAAAGTGGCTAAGCTCTTGGCAACGCCATGAATTCCCAGTGGTTTGAGTCAATGCTCCCCCTGACTGACATGTGTTAACCTGATTTCTTTTTTTTGTCTTTTTTACCCCCTAAAGAAATTACCGCTGAAGTCGTGCCGAAGAATCTGGAGGGCGCCCCACTATCCACTCCGCCCCTTCGTATTATTCTACTTACGAGAGAAAGCAGAGTGATGAGAGAGAGAGAGACGGAGAGAACAGGGAGAAGGCCACTCACCGCCGTTGGCCCATCCCTCACCCCCATCTGCCACCCCTCCCCTCTGGATCTCCTCGGCGCTTCTTCATCCATCTTTCCCTCACGCAGCAGCAACCAAAAAAGCGGCGGCAACACTGCAGCCACGGTCGGGGCAAAAGGTGGGCAGCGACGACGACGGCGACGACGCAGTCCTCATCGTCCTGAGCTCTTCTCCTGGATGCGTGCCTCCCTTATCCACATCCTTGTCCTGTGGTGTCCATCCCCTGCCGCCCGTCCTCTCCTCTCTCTCCATAAGGAGGCCTGGGAAGGAGCCGACGCTGGGGCTGCGTGCTTATGGACGGGATGGCGGCCTGGACGGAGGTCTAGTGAAATAGGTTGATGATTCCTTAATTTCTGCCCATGCACGAGGGGCTGAAAAGAAGTAAGTCCACATTCCATGGTATCACATTCTTCTCTATTTTGACCACAATGTACATTAGAATATTTTCCCACCGATAATTTAGGGCCTATCCAGTAAAGGATATATATTTTGAATGTCTGCATATCGGAATTTTCGGTTGTTTGAATGTCGATCTTCATAATTATATGCTTTAAATGAAGTTTCCTTCTTAAGTCTGTATGTGATCACAAATGAGTCAACTATTGATTGATTTCAATGGAGGGATGCAGATGTAGTGAAATGGGTTGATGATTCCTTAATTTATGCTCATGTACGAGGGGGTGAAAAGAAGTAACTCCACATTCCATGGTATCCATTATATATTCTCTATTTTGACCACAACGTACATTAGTATATTTTCCCATTGATAATTAGGACCTATCTAGTAAAGGATATATATTTTGAATGCCTGCATATCTGAATTTCTGGTTGTTTGAATGTCGATCTTCATAATTATATGCTTTACATGAAATTTCCCTCTTAATTCTTTATTTGCGCGAGTGACATTTCCTAGCAGCCCTTTGAGGAGGATATTGCTGCAGAAAGCACAAGAAGGTAAGATGAATGAGTAGACAACAGAGGAAGCTTTTTATTTTTTTTGCTATTGCATTTATTTGTTGCACAAATCTTTGTTTGTAAGGGTGAGACTTCTCAATAGTCATTTAATTATTTTCCCCTTAAGTTGTTGTTGTATGAGAGCAATAGTTATGTTCCTTCCAAATTCAGAAGAGAATTGTATATGTATTGTGGGAGGTTTAGTTGATCCTTTTCTTTTCTAACATACAAATACATGTATTTTAGGAGGTTTGGTTGATGTTTTCCTATTCGATCTATAGCGGAAGAAGGAACCGAGAGAAAGAGACTTTTCAAATTGTACATGTTGTTTTAGTTATATTAGTGCAGAGGTACTGACTTGGGTGATAGTTCTTGACTTCATCTCGCGAGATCAGAATGAAGTTTGAGAAGAGTCTCCGAACTATCTTTTGTTGTCTAACGAGATATTGATCTTCTTGATATTGGGAACATTCATCAGGAAGTTGGTGGAGTCTTTCTACCGTGGGATTGATTAAGAGACTATCTCATTGTTGTCTAACGAGATATTAATCTTCCTGATATTAGGAACATTCGTGGGATTGATTAAGAGACTAGAGGGGCATTAGGAATGTTCCCAATATCAGGAATGTTTTAATCAATCCCAAGAATGTTTTAATCAATCTCCACAAATGTTGTAATCAATCCCAAGAATGTTCCTAATATGAGTAATGTTCCTAATGCTCCATGAATGTTCCTAATCTCCCACGAATGTTTTATGGCTATCACAAAATAAAGTGCATAAGTAAAGGGCTTGGGTAGGAGATAGCCAAGGCACGTGGAGACGATGATGTATCCCGAAGTTCACACCCTTGCGGATCCCAATCTCCGTTTGGAGCGGTGTGGAGGCACAATGCTTGCGGAAATGCTACTAGGGCCAACGTAATCTCCTCACGCCCTCGCACAATGCAAGATGTCATGATTCCACTAAGGGACCCTTGAGGGCTGTCATCGAACCCGTGCAAATGGCGACCCTTGGGGCGGTCACAGAACCCGTACAATTGGCAACCCTTGGGTGCGGTCATCGGAACCCATATAAATTGCTCGGGGCAATCTCCATAACTTAATTGAAGACCCCGACTCTTGTCCCAGAGCTTTCCACCACAACTATTGAGCTCCGCTACACCACTAACCGTCTAGGGCACCCAAGCACCCAAGAGGAACAAGCTTTAGGGTACCATCCAAGAGTAATAAGCTACTCAACTTTCACGTATCACGTATCAAACCGATGCACCAAATATAATGGCAAGGGCACACGGAGTGCCCAAGTCCTTCTCTTCCAAATCCCACCACAATAACAAAAGCTATGAAGGAATATGAGAGGAAGAACAAAGAAGAGAACACAAAGAACTCCAAGATCTAGATCAAAAGGGATCCCCTCACTTAGAAGAGAGATGGATTGGTGAAAATGTGGATCTAGATCTCCTCTCTCTTTTCCCTCAAGAACTAGCAAGATTCATTGGATGGATTGAGAGATAGAAAGCTCAAGGATGGTCAACAATGGGGGAAAACACGAGCTCAAAGGATAAGGACCATTGGGGAAGAAGACCCCCTTTTATAGTGAAGAGGAAAATCCAACTGTTATGCACACACACACACCCCGCACACAAGCGGTACTACCATTCTAGGAGCGGTACTACCGCTTAGTGCGGTAGTTTCATCCTGTAGCGTACGAGTATAGAAGTACTGGAGTGGTAGTGCCGCATGAAGCGGTACTACCGTCCACTTAGAGTGGTACTACCGCTAGAACTTGTAGTTACAGAGGAAACACGGTAGTGGAGCGGCGGTACCGCAATACGCGGTACTACCGCCCAACTACCGGTGAGACAAAATAGACAACAAAAGATTTTAGCTAAGCGGAAGTGTGGGCGGTCGTCGAACACGGAAGTACTGCATTAAGCGGTACTACCGTCGGGACAGGGGCGGTACTACCTTCGCCCTACTACTGCCCAACTTCCACGCTTGCGAACAAGTCCGCGCTAGCCAAATCCAGATGGTAGTGCCCGCAGACTGGACCGGGGAAGTACCGCTCAAGCGGTACTACTGCTGCCTAGGGCGGTACTACCGCTAAGGGTACTTCAAAATAGCCCAAGCAGAACAGATGGATGCAAGAAGACCAAAACGGCCATAACTTCTGCAAATGAACTCTGATTCTGACGAACTCAAGCTTGATGACAATCTTCAAATGTGGCAAGAGAAATACGCCTATGATATAGGGATGTGAACCCTCCATCGGTGAAGAATCGGCAAAAACTCCAACATCAAAAACACAATAGATGATGCATATGAAATCCGTTTTTGATGAACTCGAGCTTGTCATGAAGATGACCACAACCTCCAAATCTCATAGAGAAAAGCCAAACAAGAACCAAGAAAGGTGATGCCAATGATGCAATGGTTTAATGTCTCTACGAACGATACGATCAAGCTACACACTCGAGAGTCCTCCTTGATACTACGACAATCGATCCTATAACCCGGTCTCCCAACTAACACCATGAGACCGGTAAAATTGAAAAACTATCAAGGACAAACCTTTGCCTTTCGCATAATTCACTTGAGCAAGATGATGAGGATCTTGACCTTCTCAAGTTGGACCACCTTTATTGATTGCGCACGCTCGGTGAAGACTAGTAGAATTGCTCCCCCATAGTCCACTATGGGTGAGCCATTCTTCGGAACATCTTCACAAGCCCATTGTCACCACAATGGACGAAAGCTTTAAGCATGTGATATCTTCGTGATGCTCCACTAGAACTTTCACACCGCAACCTTGATGACAATCACCACTTGATGTCATACTCCACGGGTTATATGATATCTTCCTTTTGATGCGCGCCCATGAAAACATACCTAACCCCCAAGGAAATCTCACGTAGACCATGGGTTAGTACACAAAGCTTAATGGACAATGCTTACCATACCATGGGATCACTTGATCCCATTTGTTACAACTTCTACACTTTGTGTGTTTATCAACTTGATTCACTCTTTGACTTGGTCTTGATCAATCATATATCTTATCTTCTTATAACCTTGAAACCAACAAATGGTCTTTAAGCAAAGCCTATGGACAAACCCTTCAAATATAACTCAAGGCAATCATTAGTCCATAGGGATTGTCCTCATTTACCAAAAACAAACATGGGACACCATGCTCTTTCAATCGAGGAATCAACATCTATGTTTGGTTTCTTCTTCTGAACCATATTTAGAGCTTCATGGTGTGTGCTAAGAGTACATTTTCTGTTTAGTTATGCTGAGATGGATGGTCATTTATTCTCAAAGGTAAATTATCCAAAAGAACGTCTCTTGAACTTACATCCCTATTTCCCTCTTCATGTATTGGCACCTGTATTGGATTCGATTCGTTGAGAAATATAGCATGGCATGAGGCTACTTAGCCTGCATGGTAATGGTATGCATATACAACCTTCTATAAATATCTACCTTTGGTATTAATCATATTTTTAGGGTTGGTGTTGCAAGTATCCAAGTTAATATGTCTGATCAAGAGCAACATAATCCATAACCCTGGGGTCAGCCGGCTGTGCCTACAGTTTTTATTTGGCTTCTACTTGAGAAGTTCATAAATAGATCAATTATAGGCAAGCCATTCTTTCATCTTTTGTTGCATCCATTACAAAGTTACTTGTTGTCATATCCAGCCAGTGGTCCCCAAAGATAATTATTAAGTTGCAAGAGTTATCTCGGGCCATCGACGAGTCTGTTTTAAAATACTTATGTTTCACTATTGTCATCTACGTCCGTAGTGAAATGCTTTATCTTTTGTGAGTTGCAGTCCTGCATAATTGTGTGAACACTCGACAAAATTGGAGCCAAATTTAGAGTGTGAGCCTCTATGAACAATTATATATGGTAATATGTAGATCCAAGTAAATTAGGTACAATCATGTTATTAAGTTTTTTGGCTTCAATTATTTGTATTTTGTATGCATTATGTCTCAGAGGAGCTTGTGTAATTTAGGCGTGCTGACAAGTCTTCTGCTAACTTAGTATTTCCTATTCAAATCATCATTTTGTTGAAGATTTAATAGTTATAACAAACAATCTCTTAGGTTGAATACATCAAATGATTCCAGGCAATCTTTTTACACATGTAGTGCAAATTATTTGTAATTATCTTTTATGATTAATGACTAATGATGCTAACCATTAAGTGTCCCTCTTGCTTTATTGTCTCTTTGCTTGCTTTGTCCTATTAGCCAGATCCTTATTCCTATGTTTGGCAATGAAATAACGCTACATTTAAGTGATTGTCCTGCTTTATTTATCGTCATTTTTCTAAATTCCCATTTGCCAACTTTGCCATATTAACCATTTTTCTGATTCCACATGTATCATGATGTTTTTTTGTTGTTTGGGCAACTATATTGAAGGAATACTGTTACAAGATTGCATCATTCCTTAAACTTACATTTCTTTAGTTTTAAGCTTGCTCTCAACTTCTAGGTATCACCGTACTTCGTTTTGCTATGGGGAGTAAGTAGCTCCTTGTATTCCATCTCGGTTACTTTTTTGTCTATATTTATACCTAATTCCCTGGACTAAAATCCCGGTCTTAATGCATGCTCAACTACCGTTCATCCTTTCTACCTTTGATAAACATCAGGAATCTTACAGAAAAGTACCACCCCCTATCAAGACGAGGAAGATCAACTCTTCTGGCTTGAACAAAATTAATTAACGTCAAGTGAAAGAAGAATATTTAACATCACTCCAGGCAAAGAAACCAGCCCCACAAAATAACTGTGCTCTCATCCGAAGAAGATGGCGATGACAAAGAATGCAAATCAAGAGCAAGTCATCCAAAATACCTCCAAACAGCAACCAACCACAAAGCTATTCTCCTTATCTAGGTCTTTGAAGCTACAATTTAGCCAACAACAAGCATAAAGGAGCTCGACCTCAATGCCATCACCACTCCTTCTCTTACTTTAGAATAAAAAACAACACACTCAATGCCATCACCAGTTCACCACCCCTTCTCTTACTTTAGAATAAAAAACAATACACACATACACACAGGCCCGCGCCTTCCGCCTGCTAGTAGATCACTAGATGTCACGCACTCTGAAAAATCGATACTAGCATAATGGCTTGTCTAAACCTACACTAATTGTTGGTCAAAAATAACTAAACCTACACTAATCTATGGACTATGGATACTTCTTGTTGGACTTGAGCCTGCGTTCGCTTCTGCAAGGCCACACCCGGTGACAACGGAGGCAGTAGGCCGCTGCGTTCTTGCAGACGACGACAAGCGAGGGGGGAGGGTGGCTGGAGAGATTGAGGTGGCGTACCTAGATACACGCGCACCGCGACGACATAGTCCTGGTTGGCGGTGCCGGCGTCCGGGTCAGGGAAACAATGGCAGTCTGTAGTGACGGAGCTAGCTTAGGATGACTGGGGGCCCAATGAAAAAATATGAACTCTTGGAGGGGTAAAAGTTTGTATTTTCTTCATTCTATGCAGCTATAGAAAAAAATCCCAAGGCTGGGGGCAATGCCACCCCCCCCCCCCCCCCCCCCCCCCCCCCCCCCCCCCCCCCCGGTCTCAACATAGCTCCGCCCCTGGTATTCTGCCAGTAAAGCGGAGTGTAGTAGGTGACGGCCGTGAACCCCACGAGCACAGCCGGTCCGCTGACCCATCCTAGCTGCGCGAAGGTCCATGGGATCGCAAGCACCGTCGACTGATCAAAATGGTAAGGATGTGAGCAGTTTCCATGGACATCCCGTCTTATGTCTTCTTGCGCTCCATGTACATCACTCTCCGACGCCCCTATACCTTCCTTACTTTCTTGCTGCGTGGCTATGTGTTGTTCTAGTTCTACAGCTTGCCGGTCGGCGGGAGACGATGAGGTTTTAAAGAGGAAGGCACGAGCACAAACAGCTGACCATTAGAAATCAATAAAGAAATAGATTTTAACAGACCATCGCATAAATGGTAAACCCGAGCGCCCGACCTACTAATATGGTAGTGATTCGCTGATTCCCTTTGTCATCGATCACATGTACGTACCACTTGTATCCATCCATATGACCAGCCGCCCCTCCTCCTCCTCCCTCCCAACCCTAGCCGCCCCTCCTCCTCCTCCTCTTCCCTTCGTCGCCGCCCCTCCTCCTCTTCCCTCCCAACCCTAGCCACCCCTCCTCCCTAGCCACCCCTCCTCCTCTTCCCTTCCAGCCGCCCCTCCTCCTCCTCCCTCCCAACCCTAGCCACCCCTCCTCCTCCTCCCCCCTTCTCCCTAGCCACCCCTCCTCCTCTTCCCTTCCTCGCGACCCCTCCTCCTTTTCCCTTCCTCGTCGCCGCCTGAGGCTGCCGCCGGGCAAGCCCGGGGCGCCAAGGATGGTGGTGGTGGGGCTCGGTTGCCCTGCCTCTACGTGAGGAACCCCGGATCTGGAGCGGCGGCTCCATTGGCAAGGCACAGCTGGCTAGCAGCTGTGCGGGCGGTGGATCTGGCGTCCCGGCCGCGCGGGCGGCGGGACCCGGTGGTCGTTGGCGACCGGCAGCGGTTTCTGCGGTGGCCGGTGCCCGCGATCTGGCGCCTCCCCTCCTCTCTGTTCGGCGTGCGGGCTAGCCTTGTCGGGCCGCGCTTCCTTGGGTCGCCGGTTCTGTACAGGAGGCGCTGCTGGTGGCGGGGATCTAGTTCGGGCGAAATCCCTGGTCGGCCATGGCCGGCCGCGTCGACGACGACGCCTGAGGGCGTCGTTCTCCTCCTTGGAGGCGTCGGTATGGACTGATCCCCTCACTTCCCCTTCCCCTAGGTCTCCTGAGCGAAAGCCCTAACTTTGTTGGGAGGCGACGGCGCTCACAGCGTCGTTCCCTTCTTGAAGGCGCCGCTTTGGGAACCTTGGGGCTAGGTGGCGCTTGTGGGTGGTGGGCGATGGTGATGATGCGGCCCTATCCTAGCATGGATCTGTGTCCGTTGCTTGGAGATGGACTCGCGTAGGTGAAGGTCGTCGTTTGGCGTCATGGTGGCGTCGATGGCGGAGGCACCTGCCAAGGTTGGCACCTTAATCTGCTCTGAAGATGGAACATTGAAAGATGGTGGCGACGACACATGTGAGTGCGTCGGACCGGTTTGTGCCCCGGACCCGGTATGTGGCTCGTTCGGGGCCTCCGGCTTTAGATGTTAGGCTTAGGTGAGAGGTCTGGATATTTGGCCCATCTTGTACCCCTTCGTCATATGGATTGGAGTAGCGACAGATGTTGCCAAGATGGCGGATTCAAGCATATTGTTGTACTGCTTTATAAGGTCCTCAAGAATAATCAATAAAATGGCCGCATGCATCTTTCAGATGCAGAGGCCAGAGTCATCCTCCTTTTCAAAAAAAAAAACTTGTATCCATCCATATACATGGCGCATCTGCACGTATTGCACAAGGGCAAGGCGTACACCACCCATCTGCACCCGCTGCATGCTGTATCCATATATATACACCGTTATTAGTTGAGCTATTATGTTACCTACTGCGGCAAATGATCTAAACAGTCCGAATGAAGGTAGTAGTAGTATAGCCGATGTGTCTTCGGCCGTGTACCAGTTTTCATTTGCTGCTCTCTAAGCCATGTATGTGCAATTGCTTACGTATACGCGCCCCTCCCACCACATCTGAGGGAGGTCATCTACTAGCTCTTTTGCAGCCTGCAGTGCAGCGCTCCCTCCTACCACATCTGTGCGAGGTTGTCTACACTTTTGCAGCATGCAACACAGGTCCTCTTATTACTTCTTTGCTCTGCATATTCTACCACCTATCATGTGTAGGACCATACATACAGTTAGCCTTCATTCCATAGCTGCCGGCAGTTGTACGTGCACCACATTTGTGGAAAACCATGATGATATAACTACAGCCTCCAAATTCAGGATATATATAGTCGCAATAATTTGCTATTGTGACAAGGCAAAGCCACCAAGGGCACATGCATGTCTCCATACAACACCAGGAGTACATTTTACAGTTCTCAGAACTAAATAACTGTAGAGTAGAATCACAAACCTCAGGGACCCTGCATGCACAAAACCATTCACAGCCGTATTACCAATCTCCGCAGGCTGGAGCAGCTTCATGTGATATTTCGACCCACGTGAAAGGTTGATCTACTTTCGCCCCTCCACATCCAGGGACTCGATTGAACACTCATTGAAGCCACGCCGAACAAACCTGTGGAAAATGTCAACAAACAAGCGACGTTCATTTTTGCATGCAGCCCAATGATTAACTATTTCAACTGGAGACTACCTGTGGAAAATGTCAACAAACAAGCGACGTTCATTTTTGCATGCAGCCCAATGATTAACTATTTCAACTGGGGACTGGGTAGTGTTTCCTGAACATCAAAACTACCTATCTAGCATCTTGGTGAAGCAAAGTATGTGGTTTTGCCTCAATACATAAAGACCATGTTCTTAAAAAATAGCAAATATAGCAGTTCCAACTATCATATCAACATTGACTAGCTTCTGTTTATAGACATGCCATGTAAAGCACCGCTGCCTAATTTTCAAAAGAGATCCTTCAAAAACAATGTCTGAACAAAATAATATGCTCATCACAAGTAATATGCTAACTTGCATACATACCAAGTAGGTTGTCTCCTTGACCCTGTCCTCGACACTCTTCAGATACATCAAGAGCTGCAAGTTCACCGGATTTCTCCTCCAGAAAAAGAAAGAGAGCAACACATGCTATGATTAATTGGTCTCTCTCCACAACAGCAAACGAAGCCAGTGCTTCCACAAGCTAATGGAAAACAAAAATCCTAATCGGTAGCATAAAGGGTCGAGTGAAACTGACACATCTTTACTGAAAAAGATATTTATTTAATGTTTCAACCGCTCAAGGTTCACAATACTAAATAATAACCTCTTTATCTGTTCGTCGCGCCGCAACACCAGATTCTTCAAGGGGACGAATGATTTTTTCAATACCAGGAAGATCTTCGTCTCTAGCCATTCTTGTTCCTTCATACATATCCATGTGGAATAAGTGAGAAACATCAATTCCCAGATTTTTCTTATGAAAGATATAAGAACTCCAATATTTCTACTCCATATAACATGAAAAATATTATTCTTTAGATAACGGATCATACATCCATAATGTATTGCGTTTCCCCTGACGATTGGTGTCTGGGAAATCACACAAAGCAGGAAAAAGGAATTTTGACTTCCTAGACAATACACCACTTCTAATTGTTACAGTGACATGATATCACACTTCATACTCCAATAGAACATGATGACATGGTCAAACATCAATCAATCATCTACTAGAAAATATATGTTATAGTATCATACATTTTGATACATAATTAGCGTAAATCAATGACATAGGACTTAGATGTGCAATACTTACAGCACATCTAGATGTGCTTTAGCAAAATTGCATAATTAAAGCATACAACCTCCAAAAATAGGGAACAGAAATAAATGAAGGCGGAGATAGAAGCGAAATGAATATGTTTCAATTGTGTGCAAGTTTTTTTAAGCAGATTTGAAGGGAATGCGTTTTTGTCAATCTCAGGGAAATGCATAAAAGATCACGGAGCACCAAGGAACATCACATGTATGAAATCATGATGGGATTACACATCAAAGCTGCTATGTTCCATGACAACAAACATAAGAAAAAGGGCAAGTTGGATTATACCTAGCAATTATTGTTCCAACACCGTCTATTGTGAATAATTCTAAAAACAATGATGCACCAACAGTACCATCTATGATATGCACTCTTTGGACACCACCCTGAAATGATAAAAAGAGGAACATCTAATTAGGACAAACGAAAATGAACAAGACCAATGTGTGTATGTGTGTGTTACATTCTCATGTTAGGGAACATAGCAATCTATGGATTATTGTATGCAGTGGTGCAGATGCAGAGATCCTACTATAGATTGTTGTACTACATAAGGATAATTAGTCAACAAAAATGTGAACTTGAGCAAGATAGTGGTTCTTTATTCGAATGTTTGCACAATGGTATGCATAGTGAGTATAGCTAAATTTCAATCAAAGTATCAGCAGGCATATATTCTTAAGAACTTTGGAAAACACATGCATCCTACAGTATACAAGTGTGTATTGTCATTGCTAATAGCGACGAAACATACATGCTGCACGAAAGAACATGAGACTTTTGTGGCACAATCAGGAATCAACACATCATGCAAAGTATTAAAAAAGTGGAATATCATACATGAAGCTCCAAACTTACATGGCATACATATGCTGCTGCAGCAAACTCTGAAAGGTAGCCATCTGACCTGCTCAACAGGTCCTCCCCACCAATGGCAAACCCTTGCTCGTCAGACAAACCATTTCCATTATTGAAACCCACACCGTTCCGGAAAGATGCAGTAAACCTATTAAAATGGCTGATCCATTCAAACCTAGTTCTATATCCTGTTTGATGGGGAGGTTTGTGACATACCTAATATCTTCCTCACCCACAACCTTCACATGATTTGCAGAAATCTCACTCTGCACAATACGTGCTCTGATTAACATGTTTGCTTCCTTGGCAGACATGAAATGAATACCACGACCATGCTCATCAGATATTTGTCCATCAACAATACAAATAAGTTTATCTGCCTCTATGGTTAAAGCACATGCCATAGCAACTTCATAGGTACTAAAAAGAATCAAACAAAAGCTATATTAGTAACTCCAAGTAATAATGGTGCAACTGCTAACATTTTTTATTCTTTTCACAAACTTCCCATGATTAAAGATACACGACTTTTTTCGGGTGTATCCTATGAGGGGAGTAAAGAGAGTACTTGCAATTTAAGACCTCTCCTGCGCTGGAGTATCCCATATTGCTGACAATGACTATGCTATCTCTATCAAGCCTCTCTCTTATTCGTGAAACATCAATTTCCTTAACTTCACCAATGAAACCATAATCAATGCCACCAACAACCCCTCGCCTTTGCCAAAGGAAGATAAAATAAATCAATTGTCCAAGATGGTCCAAGAACGAAATCATTCAGATGCTTGCACACATTGACTGAAGTTTACTTTTTTTTCTCTTTCCATGAAAGAGAGGTAACCTTTAAATTTCAAAAAATATGGCGGGAGTATAATTTCTTAAGAAAATACAGCATGTTTCATTCGTTTGTATGAGATAGGAGAGCTGGACTCAAAGTTGATCGACTTCTATGAAGCAGAACACCATCAGAAAATCACAATGTAAAGAGTGGTTGTTCAGTGTTGCTGGCTACTTATTGGTATCGGGTTTTATCTTAAACACTCAAGATTCATTCACTGGATGCATTATGACACCTGGATTGGTTAAATGACCTTAAATCTCTCGGTGAGTTTGATTAGCAGTTAAATCAGTTAAGATATTATGTGTCGTTGCATGTATTGTGATATGACCCATTCCAACTGCATCTATTGTCTGCCACTCTAACTAGCATGCCATGCTCATGCAAAAAGTAAAATTGCGTGGTTCCGCTAGGTACTTGCAAAGGTGATCTCCATTAGGAAGCTGCCATCTAACACTATCTGGGCCAAGTATCTTTGTATTGCTTTTTCCTTTTCCATTTCCCATCTTCGTATTTCCACCCTTTCTTCAGCAGCAGGCCCCCACCAGCGTACTTTACATGCATGCATGACAGTGTGATAGAGTCATTCTCTCTCTTATCCCACTCAATAAATCCAACCATTTCTTTCTTCTTGGCTAATTTGAAACATCCATATCTTTTAAACCATATATTCATTTTTGATTTTTTTTATATTTGAACTCCTTGCAACAAAACCTTTAAAATGAGATCAATTTTGAATATTTTTCGACCATGTTTAAACTCGAACACATATTTCACATATCAAAATAATCAGTTTCATAGCCTTGTTTCACAAAAACCACATCTATTTCATTAGAACATTTTTCAAATAACATATTTCATATTTTGAAATAATATGTTTCATGATGATACATTACAAATTCACCTTATGTGGTTACTATTTCATAATTCAGAACCTATATTTCACTTTTCACTACCTTGTTTTACAAAAATAACATACATTTTAGTTGCATATTTTTTCAAATAACCTATTTCACTCTTTTGAAATAAATTGTTACACATTTCCAAAAATCAGTTTCACAATGATACATTACAATTTCATTTTATGTATTTATTATTTCATAATTCAGAACGTACATTTCACTTTCCACTCGCTTGTTTCATAAAAATCACATTTATTTCAATTGCACATTTTTTAAAATAACATATTTCACTCTTTTCAAATAAATTGTTACACGTTTCCAAAAAATTAGTTTCACAAATGATACATTACAATTTCACTTTCTGTATTTATTATTTCACAATTCAGAATGTACATTTCACTTTTCACTGGCTTGTTTTATAAAAATCAAATTTATTTCAATTGCACATTTTTGAAAATAACATAGTTCACTCTTTTCAAATAAACTGTTACACATTTCCAAAAAATTAGTTTCACAATGATACATTACAATTTCACTTTCTGCATTTACTATTTCACAATTTAGAACCTACATTTCACTTTCCACTACTTGTTTCACAAATCTAACATATTTCACTCTTTTGACATATATTGTTGCACAATTTCAAATAAGTTGTTTCACAAGTTGACATTTCAGTTTCATATTTGGGTAAAAAAGGTCTGTGAAATAGATTGGTTTGACATATTTCTATTAAAAATCACAATTTTTTAGTGAAATGGGTTTGTTTCACATATGAAATGTGAAACATCAAAATTTAGACGTGTTTGAAATGTATCCAATATTGGTCTAATTCTAAAGGTCTTGACGCCATGACTTCAAATATATGAATTATTTCAAAAACAAACTTATAGTTTAAATGATACAGACAATTTAATTTAGCTAAGGTGAAATAAAAGGATGGATTTATGTGTGAGAAAGGGAGAGAGAGTGGGCTGTCACATGCTGCCATGCTTGTCATATCAGGGACAAAGGTGGGGGCTACTAGCTATATTTGATGGAGTATATCCCAGTATAGTAGAAAATGAGAATAGAATATTCACAGCGGCACGAATCTTAATGCATGCATGAACGATAGATTGGTTGCCGGCACATGCCGGAACCGCTCAAAATGACTTTGCGCATGCTCATGGATTAGAGAAATAAATATGGCAGATTGGCCTAAAAATTGTTCCCACCAAGTTTTATCCCTTTCTCTTCCGTACTTTGCTACCCCCAGCCTTCCTCCCCTCAGCATCCTCCTCTGCCCCATAGCACAATGTCTCACCAATTATATTGCACGTGATCTAGCTGAGAAATGATATCCTTGGTCCAGTAATCCCCCAACAAATTATTGCCTAAATCTTTAACTCCATAGAATCCTTTTATGTGATCCATAGTACAAATGCACCATGATGGTATGATGTAAGGAAGCAACACAGGTAAACTAACCTTAACAACAAGAAAATTTCCACTTGCAACATTATTAGTCTTTTCATGCCAACTGCCATTAACACCATGTCGGCGAAGATTTAACATTGGGGGTCCAGGAGATAGCTTTGCTTCCATACTTAGTCGTATTCTACCCGCTGCCTCCATTGCAGCCTCTATTGCATCTAAATCGGTGATACAGTAGTGACTAGCATACTTAGCCTTCTTTCCTAGAAAAAATCATAAAGGCATGAACTGCTACATTGGTAAAATTTGCATAAATGATGAGATCATAGCATCTAGTATTTTTTTTGCAACACCACAAACATTAAGAATTTGAGACCTCTTTTCAGTTCCAAAACTGTAACAAGATATGAGATCTACAAATTCAGTGGTTAGATATTCGTCATCGATATTTACACTTCCAGTGATTACATTGTACGTTATTTGGTATAAATTTGTGAAGTTTATCAACGAGTAGAATTCCTCCTTTGCAATACCACGATACTTTTCTTACTTGCTATTGTATCAAATCATGCATATAGCAAGAAATAAAGCAAGGATATGGTAATTAACACTCCACAAGTGACGGGGTCAGAACACAACTAACCTCTCTCCGCAAAGAGCTTATCTATCTTGACATGGATTCCAGGAACAAGAACAAATTTGATCCCAAAGCTATGAAGAAATGATATATCCCGTATGTCAAAAAATACAATAGAGACAAGATACAAATGTCAATCTCTTCATTTCATAAACTATTTTTAAGTACATTGCGAAGGTTGATGCCTCCCGATACCCTCCGCCTCTCGTCCCCTCTGCCTCCCCTCCTGCCGCCGTCGGATCCCGGCTGGGCAAAGCCCGTGCGGGGGGGGGGGTGATGGCGGCGGCGGGGCGTCCATCCGGAGCGGCTTGGAGGCATGGTTGTGACGGTGGATCTTGAGCGGGCGCCTCGAGACGACGTGTATATGGCCATGGCGCCGGTCACGCAACGATGTGACCCTGCTACCTCTTGAGCACTACGTTGGTTTTTCCTTGAAGAGGAAAGGGTGATGCAGTAAAGTAGCGTAAGTATTTCCCTCAGTTTTTGAGAACCAAGGTATCAATCCAGTAGGAGACCACGCTCGAGTCCCACGCACCTACACAAACAAATAAGAACCTCGCAACCAACGCGATAAAGGGGTTGCCAATCCCTTCACGGTCACTTACGAGAGTGAGATCTGATAGAGATGATAAGATAATATTTTTGGTATTTTTATGGTAAAGAGTAAAAGTAAAGAAAGCAAAATAAACTGCGACAGAAATAGCTAGTTGACGGGAGATTAATATGATGGAAAATATACCTGGGAGCCATAGGTTTCACTAGTGGCTTCTCTCCAGAGCATAAGTATTACGGTGGGTAAACGAATTACTGTCGAGCAATTGATAGAATTGAGAATAGTTATGAGAATATCTAGGTATGATCATGTATATAGGCATCACGTCCGTGACAAGTAGACCGACTCCTGCCTGCATCTACTACTATTACTCCACACATCGACAGCTATCCAGCATGCATCTAGAGTATTGAGTTCATAAGAACAGAGTAACGCTTTAAGCAAGATGACATGATGTAGAGGGATAAACTCATGCAATATGATATAAACCCCATCTTTTTATCCTCGATGGCAACAATAAAATACGTGTCGTTTCCCCTACTGTCACTGGGATCGAGCACCGCAAGATTGAACCCAAAGCTAAGCACTTCTCCCATTGCAAGAAAGATCAATCTAGTAGGCCAAACCAAACTGATAATTCGAAGAGACTTGCAAAGATAACCAATCATACATAAAAGACAAAAAAGGAGAAAGTCTCACATTGACGCGGCTAATCAACGAGCTAGGGAGATGCCCATCGATTGATGTCAATTCAAGAAGTAGGGATTGCCATGCAACGGATGCACTAGAGCTATGAATGTATGAAATCTCAACAAAAGAAACTAAGTGGGTGTGCATCCAACTTGCTTGCTCACGAAGACCTAGGGCATTTGGGAAAGCCCATTGTTGGAATATACAAGCCAAGTTCTATAATGAAAATTTCCCACTAGTATATGAAAGTGACAAAACAAGAGACTCTCTATCATAAAAATCATGGTGCTACTTTGAAGCACAAGTGTGGACAAGAGGATAGTAGCATTGTCCCTTCTTTATTTTCTTTTCTCTTTTTTTCTTTATTTTTTTGGGCCTTTCCTTTTTTTTATTTGGCCTTTCTCTTTTTTATTTTTTTATTTGGGACAATGCTCTATGAATGATGATCACCACACTTCTATTTATTTACAACTCAATGATTACAACTCGATACTAGAACAGAGTATGACTCTATATGAATGCCTCCGGTGGTGAACCGGGATGGGCAATGAATCAAGAGTGACATGTATGATAATATGCATGGTGGATTTGCCACAAATACGATGTCAACTACATGATCATGCAAGGCAATATGACAATGATGAAACGTGTCATAATAAACGGAACGGTGGAAAGTTGCATGGCAATATATCTCGGAATGGCTATGGAAATGCCATAATAGGTAGGTATGGTGGCTGTTTTGAGGAAGATATAAGGAGGTTTATGTGTGATAGAGCGTATCGTATCACGGGGTTTGGATGCACCAGCGAAGTTTGCACCAACTCTCAAGGTGAGAAAGGGCAATGCACGGTACCAAAGAGGCTAGCAATGATGGAAGGGTGAGAGTGCGTATAATCCATGGACTCAACATTAGTCATAAAGAACTCACATACTTATTGCAAAAATCTACAAGTCATCAAAAACCAAGCACTACGCGCATGCTCCTAGGGGGATAGATTGGTAGGAAAAGACCATCGCTCGTCCCCGACTACCACTCATAAGGAGGACAATCAAAGAACACCCCATGTTTCAAATTTTTTACACAACGTTTACCATACATGCATGCTACGGGACTTGCAAACTTCAACACAAGTATTTCTCAAATTCACAACTACTCAACTAGCACAACTTTAATATCACTACCTCCATATCTCAAAACAATCATCAAGCATCAAACTTCTCTTAGTATTCAACGCACTTATAAGAAAGTTTTTAATAATCTTGGATGCCTATCATATTAGGACTAATTTCTCAATTTAAGCAAATTACCATGTTGTTTTGTAGGACTCTCAAAATGATATAAGTGAAGCATGAGAGAACAATAGTTTCTATAAAACAAAACCACCGCCGTGCTCTAAAAGATATAAGTGAAGCACTAAAGCAAAAACTATATAGCTCAAAAGATATAAGTGAAGCACATAGAGTATTCTAATAAATTCTGAATCATGTGTGTCTCTCTCAAAAGGTGTGTACAGCAAAGGATGATTATGGTAAACTAAAAGCAAAGACTCAAATCATACAAGATGCTCCAAGCAAAACACATATCATGTGGTGAATAAAAATATAGCTCCAAGTAAAGTTACCGATGGACGAAGATGAAAGAGGGGATGCCTTCCGGGGCATCCCCAAGCTTTGGCTTTTTGGTGTCCTTAGATTTACCTTGGGGTGCCTTGGGTATCCCCAAGCTTAGGCTCTTGCCACTCCTTGTTCCATAATCCATCAAATCCTTACCCAAAACTTGAAAACTTCACAACACATATATTGGTGTTAAACTTACTATATTCCAACTTCTCTATGGTTTATAAACTATTTTACTAACCATAGACTCATCAAAATAAGCAAACAACACACGAAAAACAGAATCTGTCAAAAACAGAACAGTCTGTAGTAATCTGTAACTAACACAAACTTCTGGAACTCCAAAAATTCTACCAAAATAAGACGACCTAAATAATTTGTTTATTGATCTACTGCAATTGGAATCAGTATTTTATCATGTTCTGGTGATTTTAAACAATTGTTTTTGTGACCAGAAAGTTTCTGGAATTTTCAGCAAGATCAAATAACTATCATCCAAGAAGATCCTATAGGTTTAACTTGGCACAAACACTAATTAAAACACAAAAACAAATCTAACCAGAGGCTAGATCAAAGATTTATTCCTAAACAGGAGCAAAAAGAAAAAAAACTAAAATAAAATTGGGTTGCCTCCAAATAAGCGCTATCGTTTAACGCCCCTAGCTAGGCATAAAAGCAAGGATAGATCTAGGTATTGCCATCTTTGGTAGGCAATTCTTCAATAAGACACCTATAACCCCTAGGATTCGCTTTCTTTTTATTAATTATCAAACTCCTAGGCACAAAATCAAGAAAATCATTTGTAGCAAAAGGTTCCTTAAGGATAGCAAGAAAGTTGGGGTGAACACTTATGGATTTGAGGTCCGCATTTCCCTTACTAGAAGTTTCACCCTTATTTTTAGGAACATACATTAATTTGGCAATCTTAGCATTAGAAGGAGTATTTTTCACGGAAGAAAAAGCAGACCCTAGGTTGGAAATAATATCCTCAATTTTATCAATTCTTGTGGAATCTTGATCTATCTTTTCATTAACCATAGGTTCCTTTTCTTTAAAAAAATTAAGAGCCACTCCTACCTTAGATCCGTATTGGGTAACTTGGTTGTGGATCTTTCTATCCAAATTTTCAATCAACTCTATGGTAGCAACTTTATTTTCAATAATTTCAAGCCGTTGCATCACATGTTCCAAAGTTAAAGTAGTTCCATTAACCAAAAGAGGTGGTGGGCCAAACAATCTATCACAGCATTGTAAGAACCAAAAGTATGGCTACCCAAGAAATTTCCTCCGGTAATGGTATGAAGAATATATCTATTCCAAGGAGTGATGCCTACATAAAAATTGCGAAGAAGAACGGAAGTAGATTGCTTCCTAGTAGATCTATTTTGCGCATTGCAAATTTTGTACCAAGCATCTTTTAGATTTTCTCCCTCCCTTTGTTTAAAATTAAGAACTTCACTCTCGGGAGACAAAGGAGTAGATAAAGGACTAGCCATGACGGCACACGGAACACAAGAGGCAAGCGAAAAAGAGGTGAAGGGAAAGAGAGGGCGAATAAAATGGCAAGGGTGAAGTGGGGGAGAGGAAAACAAGAGGCAAATGGCAAATAATGTAATGCGAGGGATAAGAGTTTGTGATGGGTACTTGGTATGTCTTGACTTGTGCGTAGACTCCCCGACAACGGCGCCAGAAATCCTTCTTGCTACCTCTTGAGCACTGCGTTGGTTTTCCCTTGAAGAGGAAAGGGTGATGCATTAAAGTAGCGTAAGTATTTCCCTCAGTTTTTGAGAACCAAGGTATCAATCCAGTAGGAGACCACGCTCGAGTCCCACGCACCTACACAAACAAATAAGAACCTCGACACCAACGCGATAAAGGGTTGTCAATCCCTTCACGGTCACTTACGAGAGTGAGATCTGATAGAGATGATAAGATAATTTTTTTGGTATTTTTATGGTAAAGATTAAAAGTAAAGAAAGCAAAATAAACGGTGACAGAAATAGCTAGTTGACGGGAGATTAATATGATGGAAAATAGACCCGGGGGCCATAGGTTTCACTAGTGGCTTCTCTCCAAAGCATAAGTATTACGGTGGGTAAACGAATTACTGTCGAGCAATTGATAGAATTGAGCATAGTTATGAGAATATCTAGGTATGATCATGTATATAGGCATCACGTTCGTGACAAGTAGACCGACTCTTGCCTGCATCTACTACTATTACTCCACACATCGACCGCTATCCAGCATGCATCTAGAGTATTACGTTCATAAGAACAGAGTAACGCTTTAAGCAAGATGACATGATGTAGAGGGATAAACTCATGCAATATGATATAAACCCCATATTTTTATCCTCGATGGCAACAATACAATACGTGTCGTTTCCCCTACTGCCACTGGGAGCGAGCACTGCAAGATTGAACCCAAAGCTAAGCATTTCTCCCATTGCAAGAAAGATCAATCTAGTAGGCCAAACCAAACTGGTAATTCAAAGAGACTTGCAAAGATAACCAATCATACATAAAAGAATTCAGAGGAGATTCAAATATTGTTCATAGATAATCTTGATCATGAACCACAATTCATCGGATCTCGACAAACACACCGCAAAAAGAAGAGTTACATCAAATAGATCTCCAAGAGAATCGAGGAGAACTTTGTATTGAGATCCAAAGAGAGAGAAGAAGCCATCTAGCTAATAACTATGGACTCGAAGGTCTGAGGTAAACTACTCACACATCATCGGAGAGGCTATGGTGTGATGTAGAAGCCCTCCGTGATCGATGCCCCCTCCGGCGAAGCGCCGAAAAAGGCCCCAAGATGGGATCTCATGGGTACAGAAGGTTGCGGCGGTGGAAATAGGGTTTTGGCTCCTCTGCTGATGGTTTGGGGGTACGTAGATATATAGAGGAGGAAGAAGTAGGTCGGTAGAGCTACGAGGGGCCCATGAGGGTGGAGGGCGCGCCCGGGGGGTAGGCGCGCCCCCTGCCTCGTGGCCTCCTCCTTGATTGCTTGACGTCCACTCCAAGTCCTCTAGATCACATTTGTTCCGAAAATCACGTTCCCGAAGGTTTCATTCCGTTTGGACTCCGTTTGATATTCCTTTTCTGCGAAACACTGAAATAGGCAAAAAAATAGCAATTTGGGCTGGGCCTCCGGTTAATAGGTTAGTCCCAAAAATAATATAGAAGTGTATAATAAAGCCCATTAAATATTCAAAACAGAATATAATATAGCATGGAACAATAAAAAATTATAGATACGTTGGAGACGTATCAGACCCCCTCTACCTTTGGTTGTCTTCATCGTCGATCCAAAGGGATCTAGTCGGTGGGTGTTGCCTCGCGGTGGCTTCCCGGCGGCGGGTCAAGTCAAGGTGGAGTGGTGCCCTGGCTGTTGAAGTAGGTGAGGATGCCACCATCATGGGCGGCGCCCGTGGGTGCCATTTTCCTTGTTGGAGGCGATGGTGGGGGCGTCCCCCGCTCCATTCTTTCCGGGGCAACATCATATCTGGAGGAGGCTACCATTGACGGCAGCGCCCGTGGGCGTCGTAGCCCTCGTTGGAGGCATTGAGGGGCCTCCTGGATCGGATGATGGCGACGTCTTCATCGCCACCCCCATGGGGGCATCATCTTTGGAGACATTCATCGATTGGACGGACATGCGGATGCCTTGGTGGTTGGGCGACGGTAGGTGGTGGAGCGATGCTTCATCCTAGACATCGACGGCGATGGATCTTGGCGGCGTGGCGCAGTGGAGACTCGGCGTCCGATGGGTGGCGATGGACTCGTGCAGGAGGACGACGCTGTCTGGCGTCATGGTGGCGTTGACGACAGAGAGGCCTGGTAAGGTCGATGCGTCAGTATCTGACCTGAGGATGGATCGATGAATGAAGGAGGTGATGGCCCTTGCAGCGTGCGCATGTGGTGCCCACTGAAAGTGCGTCGGACCGGTGTGTAACCCAGTCCAGGTATTGTGGCTTGGACGGGGCATCCGGCATTAGATGTTAGGTATTGGTGCGATGTCTGTTTGGTATTAGGCTCGGACATTCGGCACCCCTTCATCACGGGGATAGGAGTAGTGACAGGTGTTGCCAAGATGGTGGCTTCAGACTTACTGATGTATTACCTTATAAGGGCTTTGTGAATAATTAATAAAATGACTGCATGCATCGCCCAGATGCAGAGGCCGGGGGTACATCCTCCTTTTCAAAAAAAAGGTACATTAGGAAGGTAGTACCTCTGTCACATAACTTTGTTAACGTTTTATTAGTATATTATAATTCATTTATTTTATTTCACTCTAGAAGTTAGCGAGATTATTGATTTGTTATCCAAATCTTTCCCTTCGGTGTCATCCGGGCATAATAAAATAAATCTTTTGTAGGGTTCTTACAACATTAATATGGGCGCATTTCATAGACAACCTCTTCTTCTAAATCCCTGATCCAAGTTCTCGAAAAATCACCTATGCATCTGATTTTAAGATGGCAAAACGTACGGCTGGATTACCACTACCGTGCACTTAACCTTAAGCAAAGAGAAGCATGATCCTTTTGATCCAGAGCGATATATGCCTGTAGGATGCCGTCGAGGTTCGGCCTGGAGATGAGGACGATAAACATGCTCCCTCTCTAGCCGCGAATGTAGAGCCACACCTCTCGGAACCACCCCACGAACCTCCTAGCACCTTCCTCTGCCTCTATTAACCTCGTTCCTCCATAGCTCAACAGTGGTGGGTCTAGAATTTGGCCAACGTGGAGGCAACATTATAAAGGGTAATAGTTTTTTGTCAAAACACATTACAAATAGTTAATAAAGTACTGAATATACATATGAATGCACTAGTAAAAAATATTCTGCAAATTGTATATGGGGCCATGGCCCCCACCACCCCACCCCTAGATCCGCCACTGCACCTCAAGCTTGCTGCTGGGCACCGGTGCACGTGAATGAAATGGCGCATCCTCACGCTACCAGCAGACCGGGGCCGCACTGATCCCACCGCGGCCGTTGGCGTCAGCAAGCCCATGCCGACGAAGAATGCCGCCATGAGCTCGTGGCCGGACGGAGGCGTGGGGAGTGTCAGTGTTTATTGCTACCTTGGAATGTGAGTGTGGCAGAAGTAGAAAGCCGGATCGTGAATGGTATGCAGAGCACAACGGGGTTCCATCCAGTTTTCGTTGGTGCGCGGAGGGATCCAGAGAGACTAGGGGAGGATCCCTGGTCCAGGGCTTAGTGCTTTAATCAGTGAAAGTACACAACAAGAAATCATGGTTTGAACAATTATGTATCGCAACAAATTAATTTGGAGGACACCAGATGCAAAATTCTTCAACTCACAGGACTGGGCGACCAGCTGGGAGGCTCTTCAAGGTCAGGGATTACTGCAAGACCATAACTATTCTCTTTGTTTGCATGTTATATCACCATATATGTATGTATGATCTCTCTTTTAGATTTTCTTTCTTCCTAACAACACTCCAATATAATGATATCATATCCACTGAAACCATTTGTTTCTCTCCAAACAAACTGGTCACATGAATGCTTTAACTCTCCATAACCTGCACGCGCCAAACGGCAAAACGCCATGTCTGAATCATCAAACCGGACTGCTTACTGATAGGAGGAGCATCAATGCATGTGACCAATTTTTCCTCAATTTGACAAACGGAAAAATGTTTATAGGAAAAATAATTAATTTGTTTTGGCAAAATGTTAGACATGTATTAGAATTTTTTTTGTTGACATATGCAAAAAAAATTAGAATAATAACCAAAAGAACAAAGAAATCTTAAAAAATAAATGAAATAAACAAAAGAAAAAATAAAATGAGAAAAATGAAACAAATGCAAAAAACAATAACAGAAGAAGAAGAAACCAGAAAATGGTAAAAAGAAGAAGAAAACCGAAGAAAAGAAAGAAAAAAAGATGAAAAGGAAAAGAAAAAATAAAAGATGGACAAATATTGGGGGAAACAGTGGAAAATAGGATCATTGCCCTGATGGTAGGCTGCACTAGCTATGAGCCATTATAACCTTGTTGAAATCCTAGGAACTCCCTTTTTTCTTCTTTTTCTTTTCTTTTAAGTATACACACTATCGGGTCGGCCCAGTTGAGCTATTCCCTTCAACGGGAGTAGCTTCCATTCGGCTTAAGGCGAGGGGCGCTACTGGAGGAGGTCCAGAGTCCGGTCCGTTCCTGCCAAGCCATTCGGGCTCTCACACTGAATTTTGTATGATATCCTAGTAAGCCTACTACGCCCCCTAAACTGAATCAATGGAGAAAACCACTGCAAGGTCAGCTTATTCTCAATGTGGATGCTTCTTTTTCAGAGGAAGACAACTCGGGGCCTGCGGTGCGATTATTAGAGATAGTAGTGGGATGTTCGTGGGTGCGGCAACGGCAAAATTAGAGCACGTGGCTGACGTGGTTTCAGCTGAAGCGGCTGCTCTTGTTGAAGGCCTTAAACTTGCCAGCAGGGTTGGAGCTAACTCTATCTACAATCAGATAGTGTGATCATTGCAGAAGCCCTTCGGCAAAATTCTGGACACTCAATGGTTACGGCTCCAATACTGAAAACTTGTCGATCCTTGTTACGTTATTTCGGAAAGGTCTTCGAGCATGTGGTATCGGGTTCGAGTACTCTTTCTGGCTTAATAAGCCACCTCTTTTTTTCCAGTTGGCGCAGCCGTTGACAAAGGTGTCCCACAAGCCAGTCACTGCGCCCATCACCTACAACCGCGCAGCTGATGACACAGGTGTCCCACGCGCCAGTAACTGCGATCACCACCTACGACCGCGCAGCTGATGACACATGTGTCCCACGCGCCAGTAACTGCGACCACCACCTACGACCGCGCAGCCACTGACAGAGGTGTCCCACAAGTCAGTATGCGCCCATCATCAACGAGCGGGTAGCCTCTGACAACGGTGCCCCACATGTTAGTAATCACGCCCAGTAACGGTCAAAGACTTTGACCCGACGGCAAACCCCCGTTTGAGATTTTTGCGAGCGTGGGCCGCGCTGTGGAGGGAAAAAGTGAGGACTACCAAAGAGCGTGGGCAAAACTGAGAAGAACTAAGCGATGGGGGCATGAAAATAGAAATCTTCTTTTTTATACATTTTTAATGTTATTTGGGTTTTGGACTGTTTATTTTTTGCGCAAGCAATGACGCTTCTTTGGAAGAGGCCCGTCAAAACGCCAGATGGGTGATGGGCCATAGTTTGCGCTGGGTGGGTTCTCACAGTGAACGAAAATGTTTTACTCAAAAAAAAAACTAACGTAAACGTTGACTGGAGTGATCATCCGGGAGGGAATGAATAGTTCGCTAGGAACACCCTTAAAATGTGACGTTGCCCCCCTTTTGGAATTCTAGAATTTTGACATCTCGCTAAAATTGCTTCGATTTTACGCAAACCCACCTTGCACTTATTCTAGTGATTATGTTGCGGAGCACATATCGCCTTGGCATGGCACTCTACAATAATTTCATGCTTTGAAATATCAATATAAAGTTTCTCCATCTTGCTATCTATATAGAATTTCTACATTTTCCGAAGAGATAAACGCAGGTCATTGAACTCTTGTGAGATGAGCACATTGGTCACTCTTCTCTCAAAATGTGATGAACCGGTCACAACACTCAATTTTATGAGCAAATTGGTCACTCTGTCGTTTCGAGCCGTAACGGGCGCTAAGGTGGCATGCTGACTCAGCGTTGGGTCCACGCCCATGGCACATGCGCATATCAGAGGGCGGGATATTTTGCAAAAAGGACCCTGAAAAGATGTGGAGCATCAGTTTGGACACTGGGAGGATTGTTTGCTCGTGTTGCTCATTCTTGACTGGAACTCGTCGTACGCCAAGCTAAGCCATGGGCTCTTGTTGGGATCCAGGAACACTGCCGCTGACCCGCCATTGCTGTCGGCGGGGTCGCGCATGCTGAGCTGCAACACGCCGTGCCATGCCTCGACGCCACTGTCGCCGCACGCCACCTGCACCGCTGCTAGCCTGCTACTGCCGCTCACGAGCGTGATTGCGAGCCCGTGGCATCTTTCTCTCCATGACTACAGCTGGTGCGGCGTGGTGTTCCATCAGTTAGGGCCGAGGTTCCTTCCTCCGCTAGCCTGCTGCACCGCGCTACCTCGTGCACTCCATGGCCACCTTCTACGGCCGAGCGATCCGCGCGACTAGAGAAAAAGGACGCACTGTGTCCAGCTGAAACCGCCGTAGGTTTGCTGGAGCCAGGACGTAGTAGCCTGGAGCCGCAGCCGCCATGTATTTAGCCTGGAGCCGCAGCCGCCATGTATTTGTCTGAATTTGTGTCGCTGACGCTGTAACCTGTATGTCTTGCCGTCCATGAGGACATAGACATCCTATGTCCAACCGCATCCGCGGGGCGCGCGATGTAGCACTGTGCCAGCCCGCCTTGCCCGGAGCACCGCCTCGCGTTCCTTGCACCGGACCACCGGCTCCAGGACCACTGGCTCCGTGCCGACGTCGTCCGACCTCGCCGCCATGGCTCCCTTGATCAATTCCTCTCTGTGGTAAGTTAGAGGACAATTTATCTCACCGGAAGGTCATCCGCCATGTATCACTATCATCTGACTATAATAACCACAACATCGCCACCCAGGCACCTGCATCTTGTGTCTGCCGTCTTGTCCATAGGCTTCACCGAGATTCCCTATAAATTGTTGCCAAAGGAATCAAACTCGGAGTCCATGTATCACCTACGCCACAGCCACACTATTCTTCTCCCCCTCCGGCGAAAGATTGCCGCGCACCGATCTACCTTCTTCTTATTCTCGGCTAGGCAGGCCCCATGGGGATCGTCTGTAGCTTATGGCAACATCCCATCCATGTCGTGCATCCTCGAGAAGGCCTCATCTGCTCCGGCCGCTACCTCCGTCAGCCGTGGCCTCGCCTTCGAGCTCCGCTGTCATCTCCGTCCGCTCAGGCCTGATCTAGGTGAGCCTTCGATGCTGGTGCACCTCTTCTCCGTCTCTTCCGTCCTCTCTAACCCGCATGAGCCCTAGTGCCGTTGAAGCCGCCACGGGAGGTCACTGTCGATGTGTCTGCGGCCAGCCCCCGCACGCTCCCACCACCCCAGGCCGGTGCAGCCTCACTCCCGCATGGCCCCCGTGCCAACTCTCACCTCACGTAGCTCTCTTCTGCGCCTACGCGCGCGTCGCCGCCGTGCCGCGCTCGTAATCGGCATCTAAGCAGCTTGTGTATGATTCGTAAGAGGCTTGCAGGTGGGCCATAAACCGGTGCAACCTTGACCTATTCTGAGTTAATGTTTTCAGGGTCTTTCTTGCAAAAAATCCTGCCCTCTGATATGCGCACATGTTGCAGCTGTGGTCCCAACGCTGAGTCAGCATGCCACCTAGGCGGCCGTTATGGCAGGAAACGGCAGAGCGACCAGTTTGCTCATAAAATTGAGTGTTGTGACCGGTTCATTACATTTTGGGAGAAGAGTGACCAATGTGCTCATCTTGCAAGAGTTCAGTGACCAATGATGTGTTTATCTCTTTTCCGAACGGTAGAAGTCCTCCGTCTTGCTTTCTTTTTCTAGAACAATTCCTCCGAATTGCTAAAACTGCTCTAGAGCAAATAGCATTTCACTGCAGCATATACTCTATATAGGTGCAAAACTAATTGCATGAATGGACCGCAAAGAGATCAAACATGCCAGAAATTTGTTCTGAAGCACCAGAGTATAAAACAAATTGCGGTTTTCCATCACATGAAAATGCATAGCACCGTTCAACAAAAGGAAAATATGCATCGAACCATCAAAAGAAACTCAACAGGTGCCGCCGCAGTGAACAGCAAAAGCACTTACCTATCGAACATACGCCACAACCTTGGCTCAAATTGCACACATCCATCATCAAAGATGGATGCACAGGGAAGATAATAACAAATAGTGGTTATATTCATGGAAGAAATGTGCATTCGACTTAGCGCAAAACAAAGGTCTACGTACATCCATGGGCATTCTACATATGTATCAAGTTTTTCTGTGTCTTTATATTCGCAAAAAAAAAGTTTTCTGTGTCTATGCAGATATGAATGAAAGAATTCAGAGAAGGATCATTCCTCTACATGGAGGCCGACAAAAATTCTGACACCAAAGGTCTCCATCCACTCTACTCGATCTACCACTGATCAGTATCTGTGTGTTGTGTCATCCGTCGGCCCTCTTAAGCATGGATGTGCTTGAACTTCACTCCAGAGTCTCCAGTGATTAGTGTAGCTCCTCTGCTACACCATGCTGGGGTCTGAAATGAACCGACAAACCCAATTAGCGACAATCTCATTAACATTTGATTAAGATTGGAAGGATGCAGTTAGAGAAAACATATAAGAGGTCTGCTTCGGCGCGCGCGCGCGCACCCCCGCTTAACGTATAAAGGCATTTTGGGCATATGGTGTTTAACGTATCCCGCACCGTATGCGGCGTGCCCATACAGGTAGAGCCGAGCGCACGGCTCGAGCCGATACGGCCGGCTCGCATCTACCCCTCCCGTCGCGCGAAAAAAAGACCCACGACCTGCATTGATCACGCGGCCCATTCCAACGTCGCCCCGCCCCGCCGATCGCCGCCCTTACCCGCCGATCGCCGCATTTTCCCGCCGATCTAGCCGTGATCACGCTGCCAATTCCAACGTCTCCCCGTCCGGCCGATCGCCGCCTTTCCCCGCCGATCGCCGACCATTTTCCCGTCTTCACCCAGGATCTGGCCGCCGTGGACGTTGTTGGAGTCGCCCGCCGTACGTGATCTGGCCTCCGTGCAGGTTGTCGCGGTGACGTGGCCTACGTGGACGCCGTCGCCGCCCGCAACTTCGTGATCAACCTCTCCGGGAACGTCCTCGGCGTCCGCAGCCAGGCCAGGCCGGCCGAAGTGCACGTACCTGCCATGTAAGCCGTCTAGTTTGTCAAAAAAATTGTACCTATAAATAATTATCTTGTGACGCCCCCGATTTAATCGTACACTAATCATGCACGCAAACGTGTACGATCAAGATCAGGGACTCACGGGAAGATATCACAACACAACTCTAAAACATAAATAAGTCATACAAGCATCATAATACAAGCCAGGGGCCTCGAGGGCTCGAATACAAGCGCTCGATCATAGACGAGTCAGCGGAAGCAACAATATCTGAGTACAGACATAAGTTAAACAAGTTTGCCTTAAGAAGGCTAGCACAAACGGGGATACAGATCGAAAGAGGCGCAGGCCTCCTGCCTGGGATCCTCCTAACTACTCCTGGTCGTCGTCAGCGGGCTGCACGTAGTAGTAGGCACCTCCGGTGTAGTAGGAGTCGTCGTCGACGGTGGCGTCTGGCTCCTGGGCTCCAGCATCTGGTTACGACAACCAAGTATAAGGGAAAGGGGGGGGAAAGAGGAAGGAAAGCAACCGTGAGTACTCATCCAAAGTACTCGCAATCAAGGAGCTACACTATGTATGCATGGGTATATGTGTAAAGGGCCATATCGGTGGACTGAACTGCAGAATGCCAGAATAAGGGGGGGATAGCTAGTCCTGTCGAAGACTACACTTCTGGCAGCCTCCATCTTGCAGCATGTAGAAGAGAGTAGATTGAAGTCCTCCAAGTAGCATTGCATAGCATAATCCTACCCGGCGATCCCCTCCTCGTCGCCCTGTTAGAGAGCTGTGACGCCCGGATAATTAAGCTACAGTAATTCCCTGCTAATGATGCGACGTCACCTCAGTTACTGTTGATAACCTCGCGTTGATTCAAAACCCATTCAAATTCAAATTTAAAATAAAGTCAAACAATAAAAGTTTTCAAACATTAAAACAAAAATGTTCGGAGTGTGCCAAATAATGCCTAGGTATTTAAGGTGAAGGTACCACACTTTTACAAATGCATAAATAGTTTAAGTTGAATTAAAACAGAGTAGGAAAATAAATAAAAGAAAAAGAAAAAAACAAGACCAACAAAAAAAGGTAAAAGAACCTCCCCCGGTCGCCTCCCTCCTCTCTGTTCACCCGACCCAGTGCGTGCCCGAGCCGCGTCCCCGCCGAACCCACCTCGCCGTCGGCGCCCAGATGTGGATAAGGCCTCCACCTCCCCATGGCGCCTCTGCCTCGCCCCCTGCCACTCTCACTTGCCACCTGGCTTCCCCACTCCTCTCTCCCCCTCCCCCAGATCTATTGCGCCGCGCTGGCCCAGGCGTAGCCGTCGCCGCGGCCTCGTTGTGCGTGTGGCCACCGGCGGCCGTCCTCCGTCCGCCTGCGTCCAGGAGCCCCCCTCGTCCTCGACCACGACGACCGTGACCACGCCACGGACCTCGGAGCCCCTCTGCCTCGCCGGATCGCCGCCTTCCCCGTTCGGTCGTCGCCGTCCACTCCGGCCCCCCTGCTGCTACTAAGTTGTCGCCGGCCACCGTGTGCCTCACTGTGAGCCCCGCCCCCTTTCCCCTCTCCTCGCGCTTCTCTTCTTCCCCCGTAGCTGCTCCCATCGTCGTGCCCGAGCTCGTCGCCGCGGTGGTGCTCGCCGCCGTGGCCACGGCTCGCGGAGCTCGCAGCCGACCACCCCCGTCGTGCTCAGCACCTCCGCCTGCACCCACTGCATGCGCCCGCTACTCCTCCCACTCCCCTTGGCGCCTTCCTCGATGGGCCAGTGCTCCGGCCGCCGCCGTGAGCTCGTCTCCGGTGAGCTCGTCGCTCCCGCCTACTACCGACTACGGCAATGGATGCGCGCGAGCACCAGCCGCCCGTAGAGCCGCCCCGCACGACGAGCCGTGTCCCGAATCACCATCGTCGTCGAGCGCCCGAAGGCCACCGCCGCCCGTGCTCCACGCCGGCGCCGTCTCCGGCCGTCCCCGGGCGAGCCACCACCACCACCCGACTCGGCGTCGTGCACGCGTTCGAACGGTGCGAACTGCTCGCGAAAAGGCCGCCCCTAGATGGATTCCGGTGCGCGCCCGACCCTCCCCCGTGGCTATGGCCACCGGCGGTTAAACGCCGTTGCCCGCGTTGACGTGGTCGGCCCGGGGCCATCACCTGGGTCACTGACCCGTGGGCCCCAGGGGCCCGTCCGGCCTGTTGACCGGTCAGCTCTGCTGACTGGACCAGCCCAGCAGCTGACAGATAGGGCCCACCTCCCCTTTTTAACTAAAACGTTTAAAATTAATAATTAATTAACTTAATTAGGTACTGACAGGTGGGCCCAGTAGATTAAGTATCTAGTTTAGATTAAGTTAAACGCTGTTAAACCCCCGTTGTCTTTGACAGGTGGGTTCTGGACGTCAGCTTGACCAGTCAACTGGAGGTTGACTGCTGACGTCAGGTGACATCATGCTGGCGCATTAAGTTCTTTTGATTTAAAATAATTCCAGAAAATGTTTAAAACTTTGAAAAATCATAGAAATTAATCCATAACTCGGATGGAAATGTTTTCTACATGGAAGTTGCTCAGAATGACGAGACGAACCCGAATACGCGGCCCATTCATCCGCCACACATCCCTAGCATAGCAAACATCGAACTTTCCTCCTCCGGTTCGTCTGTTCGAAAATGCCAAACTTCGGGAAAGCATTCCCGGATGTTACCCCCTTCACCGGTAGCGTGTAGCACCGCGTTAGAACACGTCTAGCTCTGCCTGTTGTCCTGTTATGCTCTTGCTTGCTATGTATTTACTGTTTCTCCCCCATCTCCTCTTCGGTAGACCCCGTGATGGCTGCCGATGCCACTGTGATCGACTACGTCACCGACGACCCCTCCTTCTCGTCTGAGCAACCAGGCAAGCCCCCCCCCCTTGATCACCAGATATCGCCTATTCTTCTCTATACTGCTTGGATTAGAGTAGTGTAGCATGTTACTGCTTTCCGTTAATCCTATTCTGCTGCATAGCCTGTCTTTGCCACTACTGTTGTTACCTTTACCTGCAATCCTACATGCTTAGTATAGGATGCTAGTTTTCCATCAGTGGCCCTACATTCTTGTCCGTCTGCTGTGCTATACTATCGGGCCGTGATCACTCGGGAGGTGATCACGGGTATATACTATATACTTTATACATGATACATGTGGTGACTAAAGTCGGGTCGGCTCGTGGAGCACCCGCGAGTGATTCACGGATTGGGGGCTGAAAGGACCTTTGTCCCGATGGCCCTCTGGGTGGATCTTTGTGGCGGAGCGACGGGGAAGGTTGAGACCGCCTAGGTGAGAGGTGGGCCTGGCCCTGGTCGGTGTCCGCGGTTACATCAATTAACACGCTTAACGAGATCTTGGTATTTGATCTGAGTCTGGCCATTTGGTCTATACGCACTAACCAACTACGCGGGAACAGTTATGGGCACTCGACGTCGTGGTATCAGCCGAAGCCTTCGTGACGTCAGCGACTGAGCGGCGCGCGCCGGATTGGACTGGAACGCCTGCTAGGCTAGGTCTACTTCCGGCCGTGTTCGCAACGTGCAGGTGTGCAATGGGCGATGGGCCCAGACCCCTGCGCCATAGGATTTAGACCGGCGTGCTGACCTCTCTGTTGTGCCTAGGTGGGGCTGCGACGTGTTGATCTTCCGCGGCCGGGCATGACCCAGAAAAGTGTGTCCGGCCAAATGGGATCGAGCGTGTTGGGTTATGTGGTGCACCCCTGCAAGGAAGTTTATCTATTCGAATAGCCGTGTCCCTCGGTAAAAGGACGACCCGGAGTTGTACCTTGACCTTATGACAACTAGAACCGGATACTTAATAAAACACACCCTTCCAAGTGCCAGATACAACCCGGTGATCGCTCTCTAACAGGGCGACGAGGAGGGGATGGCGGGGTAGGATTATGCTATGCGATGCTACTTGGAGGACTTCAATCTACTCTCTTCTACATGCTGCAAGATGGAGGCTGCCAGAAGCGTAGTCTTCGACAGCACTAGCTTCCCCCCCCCCCTTATTCTGGCATTCTGCAGTTCAGTCCACCGAAATGGCCCTTTACACATATACCCATGCATATGTAGTGTAGCTCCTTGCTTGCGAGTACTTTGGATGAGTACTCACGGTTGCTTTCCTTCCTCTTTTCCCCCCGTTCCTTTCTACCTGGTTGTCGCAACCAGATGCTGGAGCCCAGGAGCCAGACGCCACCGTCGACGACGACTCTTACTACACTGGAGGTGCCTACTACTACGTGCAGGCTGCTGCCGATGACTAGGAGTAGTTTAGGAGGATCCCAGGCAGGAGGCATGCGCCTCTTTCGATCTGTATCCCAGTTTGTGCTAGCCTTCTTAAGGCAGACTTGTTTAACTTATGTCTGTACTCAGATATTGTTGCTTCCGCTGACTCGTCTATGATCGAGCACTTGTATTCGAGCCCTCGAGGCCCCTGGCTTGTATTATGATGCTTGTATGACTTATTTATGTTTCAGAGTTGTGTTGTGATATCTTCCCGTGAGTCCCTGATCTTGATCGTACACGTTTGCGTGCATGATTAGTGTACGATTGAATTGAGGGCGTCACAAGAGCGATCACCGGGCTGTATCTGGCACTTGGAAGGGTGTGTTTTATTAAGTATCCGGTTCTAGTTGTCATAAGGTCAAGGTACAACTCCGGGTCGTCCTTTTACCGAGGGACACGGCTATTCGAATAGATAAACTTCCCTGCAGGGGTGCACCACATAACCCAACACGCTCGATCCCATTTGGCCGGACACATTTTTCTGGGTCATGCCCGGCCGCGGAAGATCAACACGTCGTAGCCCCACCTAGGCACAACAGAGAGGTCAGCACGCCGATCTAAATCCTATGCGCGCAGGGGTCTGGGCCCATCGCCCATTGCACACCTGCACGTTGCGTACGCGGCCGGAAGCAGACCTAGCCCCCTTAATACAAGTGCGAGCTTACGGTCCAATGCGGCGCGCGCCGCTCGGTCGCTGACGTCACGAAGGCTTCGGCTGATACCACGACGTCGAGTGCCCATAACTGTTCCCGCGTAGTTGATTAGTGCGTATAGACCAAATGGCCAGACTCAGATCAAATACCAAGAACTCGTTAAGCGTGTTATTTTGAAGTAACCGCGGACGCCGTCCAGGGCCAGGCCCACCTCTCGCCTAGGTGGTCTCAACCTGCCCTGTCGCTCCACAACAAGATCCACTCGCGGGTACTCCTACGAGCCGACCCGACTTTAGTCACCACAGGTATCATGTATAGAGTATATAAGTATATACCCGTGATCACCGCCCAAGTGATCACGGCCCGATAGTATAGCACAGCAGACGGACAAGAATGTAGGGCCACTGATGGAAAACTAGCATCCTATACTAAGCATGTAGGATTGAAGGTAAAGGTAACAACAGTAGTAGCAAGGACAGGCTATGCATCAGGATAGGATTAACGGAAAGCAGTAACATGCTACACTACTCTAATGCAGGCAGTATAGAGAAGAATAGGCGATATCTGGTGATCAAGGGGGGGCTTGCCTGATTGCTCTGGCAAGAAGGAGGGGTCGTCAACAGCGTAGTCGGTCGGGGCACCAGCAGCGGCGTCGGTCTCGTAGTCTACCGGAGAGAAGAGGGGGAAGAAACAATGAATACAATGCAAACAGATGCATAACGATGCATGACATGACAAAGCGTGAGGCTAGGTGTGCCCAAACGCGGTACTAGGTGATACCGGCGAAGGGGGGAACATCCAGGAAAGTATTCCCGATGTTTTGCGTTTTCGGACAGATGGACCGGAGGTGAAATGTTGTAGGTTCACTATGCTAGGGACGTGTGGTGAACGAACGGGCTGCGTATCCGGATTCGTCTCGTCGTTCTGAGCAACTTTCATGTAGAAAGTATTTTCATCCGAGTTACGGATTATTTTATATGATTTTCTAATGTTTTAATCATTTTCTGATTTTAATTATTTATTTAAATCCAACATTATCCAGAACAGTATGGGATGACGTCAGCATGACATATGTGTGATGTCAGCAGTCAACAGTGTGGTTGACTAGTCAAACCAGACAGGTGGTTCCAGTGGGACCCACATGTCAGTGACAGAGCTTAACTAACAAAGTTATTTTAACCTAACTAACCTAATCAGCGAGTGGGGCCCAGTAGTGAGTGAGAGATTAGGGTTTTAATTAGCTAAACTATTTAATTAACTAAACTATTTAATTAACTAATTATTCTTTTATTTATTTTGTTTATTGAGGTGGGGCCTATAGGTCAGTGAGACAGGGGCGGCCCAGTCAGCAGTTGACTCAGTCAACTGGTCAACAGGGGGCCCTGGGCCCACCAGTCAGTGGCCCAGGCGGTGGGACCCGCGACGCCAGGTCAGCGCGGCCGGCTCTCGCCGCCAGCGACCAAATGCACGGCGCTGACCCGCTGGAGTTCGCCGGAAAATGCGCACAGGGCACGGATCCGTGCGCGCATGGGCTCGTTCGAACGAGCGTGAAGAGGCGCATCTAGTGGTGGCGGTGGCGTGGCCGGAGATGGCCGGAAGTGACGGCGGCGAGCCCATCGGCGGATGGTCGGAGTCGGGCGTGAGTGGATCCAGCGCTAGGGGGCACAGGAAGGCATGTGCGCGCGCGTTGGGTTCCTGGAAGCTCCAGGAACACGGTGACGGGCTCAGGCGAGCAAGACGACGGCCGTGGCGACGGCCACGAGCTCGTCGGCGGCGGAGTGTTTCGGGCGAGCAACGGCAACGGGAGGGCTAGTCGGGCCCTACTCGACGCGGCGAGTTCAATGGCAACACGCCCGTGACCATTTGGTCACCGGAGACTCGTTGGCGATGAGCTCCGCGGCGCTGCGTTCGGGCGCTTCGGCGGCAGCTAGCTAGGGCGTGCGAGAGAGCAAACGGAGAGCAGGAGGGGTGGAGCTCACCGAGCGGCACACACGAAAGGCCCTTGGGGGGTTTAGGAGCTGCAGAGTCGACGGCGCTCGTCGGAGGCACGCCGGGGATCCGAGGAAGAAGACGAGGCCGGGGCAGCGTTCGAGGGTGCCCGGCGTCCTGCGGCTTGACGGGGAGGCGTAGTCGAGGGAGGCGGAGCGAGCGGACACATCGGAGAGGCGCGGAGGTCGCGGTGGCCGCGAGTTCTATGGCGGCGAGGCCATGGCGGCGCTCGGTTGCGGTGGGGAACGAGGGGGGAGAGAGGTGGATCTGAGGGGGAAGGCGCAGAGGCGCAGGAACCGAGGGCGAGAGTGGGGGCGAGTGGGAGGCGGGATCGAGGAGGCGGGGGCGTGGCGGCCTTATCCTCTCCTCGACGCCGGCGAGGGGGGTCCGGTGGCGACGCGCCCCTGTTCCAACTCGGGTCGGGGGAACAGGGAAGGGAGACGAGGCAGGGGGGCTGGGCCGACGGTTGGCAAGCTGGGCCAGGTGGGCCGGCCTGGCTGCGAGCTGGGCCGTCTGGTCCAGGGGGTCCTTTTCTCTTTTTTTTTCTCTTTTGTCTTCTGCTTTTGTATTTTCTTTTCTTTTCCTTTTCTGTCTTATTTAATTTAGGGCATTTAAGTATTTTATAAAATCGTGTCTTCTACACCATAATTACCTATGCCATTTTTGGCACTGCCCGAACATTTTTGTTTCAGCTTTTGAAAACTTTTGTTGTTTGATATATTTTGAATTTGACTTTTGAACGGGTTTTGAACTAACGAGAGTTTAGTAACAGTAAACAGAGATGACATGGCATCATTAGGAGAGTTTTACTGTAGCCTAATTATCCGAGCGTTACATATCTGCAATCACTTGTTAGATATGAAGTACTAATCGGTATGACCGTAGTACATTTAATTTGATTTAAAATTGATAGGTCAATTTGTATTTTAAATGTTGCAGTGTTGGTAGTGAGGTCATTCAATGGATAAAGAAACTGGATTTACGGATTTGTTCTTGGAGACGAGTGAGTGGGATCGTAGCGATAGTGTTGATCGTACGAATGGTAATGAAAGTAAAAATGATGATGATAGCAGCGACAATGAATCCTGGTCGTCGTACGATAATTTACCTGAGGAGGATTTTCAAAAGAAGGAGGAGGGTGCTTGTAGTGAAAATGTAAGTGACGTGTACATTCATTTTGTCGGACGAAGAACCATATGGGTACTTACATGTGCATATGATTTTTTTTATGTGCAGGAGGATATTGACGTCCAGAACGAGGAAAAACATGGTGTTGAATCTTTCGCGGATAACATAAGCCAGGTTGGGTCCAAACTTTAAGATGTCATACAATAATAAAAACTTGTTAATGACAACTTACACTTGCTTATGTGGAATATTGTAGGCTAACTTCGATGGTTGGAGTGGTGATGATGGCTATGAGCATGAGGATGGAGCTAATATGGACATTGAGGAGGCTGAAATCCAGCAACGTGCGCTGGAGACACAGTTGAAGGTTATGGGTATGACATTTGCATCACAATGGGATGCTTACATGTTCTATAATAACTACGCCAAAGACCGTGGATTCAGTATCAGAAAAGATAAGGTAAAACGAGGAAAAGGTCTTTCAACCACTATTCGGTATAGGCAGTACGTTTGCTCGAGGGCAGGAAAACGTCTCAGTAAATTTTTACACCCGGAGGGCCGTACCCGCAGGCTAAGACCTGAGACTCGTTGCGGGTGTGGCGCACATTTAGTCGTGAAGTTGGACAAAGGACGCGGAGTTTGGTTCGTGGCAGCTTTTATGGATGATCACAACCATTTGTTGGCTAGAGCAGATGAGGTGGTATTTCTGCGGTCGCATAGAGTGATGGGAGATCACCAGATAGCTGAGATCTTGGCGATGGAAGGAGCTGGGATCAGAAAGCATATCATCGTCGACAACTTCATTAGCAGGTATGGCTCGTATGATAAGTGTGGGTTTCTGAGACGAGACGTCTACAACCTATGTTGCCGAGAAAAAATGAAGTTGATTGCGAAGGGTGATGGTAACACGACAATTGGGATTATGAGGAGCAGAAAGGAGAAGGATCCAGACTTTTTCTTTGAGTACGTGCTCGATAAGGAGGGCCGTTTGAAGAGCATGTCTGGTGCGATGCGCAGTCGCGGCGAGACTATCGGTTGTATGGAGATGTGATTGTGTTTGACAACACGTATAAGATGAACAGATATGGTATGCCCGTTCATCCCCTTTGTTGGTGTAAATAATCACCGTTGCACCACAGTGTTTGGTTGTGCCATTGTGTCCGACGAGACCGAAGCGACGTACGTGTGGCTGCTCCACACATTCCTGAAGGCCAATTGTCAGAAGAAGCCAAGGTCAATCATCACAGATGGAGACGCTGGAATGATACGAGCTATTCGGTTGGTTTTGGTTGATGTGTTGCACCGTCTCTGCTCATGGCACGTGGAAAAAAATATGCAGAAGCACCTTAATTACAAATCGCTAAATGAGTTCAGGGCACTCTTGTACTACTCCACCTCTCCGGCCAACTTTGACGCGAGATGGCACGCTTTTGTCCATAAATGGAAGACTGATAAAACAGAAGAGTGGCTGCATAGGATGTACAGGAAGAGGAGTCTGTGGGCAGCATCATATCTATCAGATGGTTTTTTTCAGGGTATGCGCAGTAATCAGAGGAGTGAAAGCCTTAACTCTTGTCTTCACCTTCACCTGGACGGCGGTATGACTATTGTTGATCTAGTTGTGCATTATGAGAATTGCATAGTTCGACTACGTGAGAACGAGGCGCATGATGACTGTGTTTCAAATCAGTCATTGCCACCATCAGTCACAGAATATAAGGACATTGAGAAGCATGCTGCCGAAGTATTCACTCATGCCAATTTTTATATTCTTCAACAAGATCTGAAGAAGATGGGAGAGCTTGAGATTTTTGAGACGCTAGTGGGAGTTGACTGCCACACCTTCATCGTGACATTGAGAAATAACCACAAATTTCAGTTCAGCGTGAATTATCTAGCTGAAAACTCTGAGAATACGATAGACTGCAGTTGTGGACGAATGCTTTGGAAAGGGTTGCCTTGCAAACACATTCTGTATGTGTTGGTTCATCTGAAAGTATCTAAAATACCTAAGTGTTGCATCCTTAAGAGGATGTCGAAAGTTGCGAGAGGTGGGCTGCGTGCACAGCGGAAGAGTGACATGTTTGGCTGGGGTTGGACAGGGGCAGAGCAGCGTGCTCGCTATAGTCAACTCAGTATAACAGGAGCAGAAACTTTCCATGTTGCTTCAAATGATCCATTCGTCTTTGATGAGTTGATGCAGTGTCTGCAGAATATAATAGCGAAGAAAAAGGTCCCTGATGATGATGCTGTTGGTAGTAGAAGAAATGTGCATGAGGAGCCATGTGAGCCGGAACAACATGTTGATGTCATAGGTGATCCCGTGAAAGTTTCCACGAAGGGCGCCCCTAAAAAGAGCATGACAGGGCGGGCAAAGAAAGATCCAAATGTTACAAAAAATGGAAGACCAAAATCATTTTCTGAGAGAAAACCCGGTCCTCTTTGTGGCATTTGTAAGAAAGAGGGCCATAGACGACAAACGTGCCCTGAGAATGAAAAGTAAGAGGGTGCTTGGATACGTTTTAGTCTCATGACTAAAAGTAGTGGTACTAAAACTTGCTAGCCTCACCCATGCTTGGATCCAAATACTAAAGAGACTAAAATCAAATTAATGAGCATTTATTATCCTCCAAACCCTCCAATCCAGAACTCGCATGTGTTAAAGGAGAGAAGTTAAATGAGGATAGAGAGGACTAATCCACATTTTAGTAGGGGTACCCCTAACTAAAAAAATTTAGTCAAGACTAGTTTTAGCCCCTCTTTAGTCAGGGGTGCTTGGAACTTTAGCCGCTTAAAGAGACTATTTTTAGTCAGACTAAAATAAGTCCCTTGGATCCAAGCACCCACTAAGTTTTACATTTTTTAATTATTTTTTTTTCTCTCTTTACAATTGCCTGATGAGTTGTTTACAATTTGTTATGTAGGAACCGGGCATAAAGATGAAGTATTAATAATCAATGGAAGGCACTGGAACAGAGTTCAATTAGCATGTCGTACTATATTTGAAGACAATTTTTTCACATTTTATTTGTCGCTTTCGTGTGAGACTAAACATTTAAATGTGTGTCCAACTATCAACGGTACTATTTTGTGAGATAGAATGTTATAAGTGTGGGCAAGTAATATTTTTGCTGTGCTAAAATGTATCAGTTTGCGGCTGTGATGTTATATGTACTGTTGTTGTTTGTATTCGCGGCGGACTTTTTTTATAAAAAATATCCCCGCCATCCTGAGTTGGCGCGATGTGGACAAAACGTGCACAATATCCCAGGGCGATTCTGGTGGCAGCAACGGCGCTGGATCCGATGAAGATCGGCCTGGCAGCATGATTGGCGCGCCGAGGACGAATATTCCAGCCCAGCCCGTGCGGTGGCCGACAGCCGAGGCAGTGGCGGGCCTGTGCAGTCCAGCTAGTGCGGGCTGGCGCGATTCGCCGTGCGCCACGCGCGCGTCTGGTGGCCCAGCAGCCGACCGAGCGACAACCACGGGCCCGGTGGCAGACGTCTCGTCTCGCCCGACCGAGCGGGCACATGCAACGATCCCGAGGGGATTTATGGCGATCTGTCGGCCCATTAACGATGCGCGTCGGGTGCGTGGGCCGGCCCTTTAAGGCCTCTTCGTGTGCGGCTGGGGACGCTGGCGCGTTATGGCGATTAGGTTTAGTCCCACCTCGCCCGCGGAGAGACGCGACGACCGGTTTATATACCCGCGTCGTCGCCGTCTCACAAGCCCACTACAGAACACTAATGAATGCCTTGTTGTACGCCGTGGCCTCCCCGCTCGGCGGCCGAAAGGCCTTCCCGAAGGCGTTCTAGTTTACTGTCCATGCGCGCGCCCGGCCATGGCTGGGCCTTTTTTTAAATATGTTTTTTTCACATAGATTAATTTTTTAAAATGCTAAACAGTCTAGAAAGTCATGACAGCAGTAACACATTCATACAAATATATCATGTTTCACACATAACAATAAAAATCGCATGTCTCATAACGTTGAACAAGGTGGCATAAGGAATAAATTGAAAGTGCCATGTCTCATATCCTTTAACAAAGTAGGAAAACAAATAAACTGAAAGTGCCATGTCGCATTACAATCGAATAAAGTACCCAACAACGGCAGAGAAACCTTCTACGGGACTAAAACCCTACCGATGCTAATACCTATTCCTTCTCCATGATTTTAACAATTTTCATCTTGACCTTCTCTAATTTGTTCACCTCTGAAAAAATAATTTCCGCGACAATACGTGGCCTTGACGCATTAATCTCTTCCTGGTCAAATTCATATGTCCAGCGATCTCCGTCCCAGTATTTTATGCACCACATCACAAAAATTCCACAAGACACTCTGCAATAAACATGTGTGATCAGCTTACAATGTAGCATGCACTTGCTTGTACTAGTTGTATGCAGTATTAACTTACCCATCTTTTTGTCTCGGCATTTTGTACTCATTTATTGGCCACGATGAGACATCTGGAATTTTTTTTGCTTCAAGAGTTGAGTTGGCCTCCATAATATCCTTAGAAATTTCAGCTCTCTGAAACAAATTAACAAAACCAGAATATAATGTATGACCCAATATTTTTCTGAATGCGAGTGCGAAAATTATAGCGTACCAGGGTGGCAATCATATTGCGAATTCTTTGGCTAATTGCGCCTTTAGAATTTGAGTCAAGAACTTGAAACTCCTCCTTGACGGTGTGCATCACTATGGTTATCCAATGATTATCATTAACATACATAGGAAAATACGCCTACATAGTAACCAAATGATGTTAGTGCAATTAAATAGTATTGACTAATAAAAACAAATACATATGAAAGCAATACCTTGTCCCGTCTGAAATACTCATCCATTACTCTTGTGAGGACTTTTGTTTTCTTTGTAAGATTCTCTGAGTCTATATCATTTACTGACTTGGTCTTTCCCCTTGCCCTATTCAACTTAAATTTGGGGAACCACGTTGTTGATATGTAACGATCAGAAAAATCACGGTGTTGTAGGTGTTTAGAATATGCATTGATGATCTGCATACATAAACAAAAAAATTCTATCAACTTATGAAGTACAAATGAGGGTTTTGTTAAAAACAAACTCATACTTACAGCGCCATTCAACCATTTAAACATTAGGACATCGTGAAGCATAGCTGGCGTGCATATGTCCCCATCTGATGGCGGCACATCAACCACGGTTCGGTGTGCATGCTTCTTTGACGATGCAAGAGTCTCAACAAAAACTTTGGCTGCCTCTATGTGATCCGGAGTCATATTAAGAGAACTTGCTAGAATTGAATGTGGTGACGATGCAAACAGATAAGGACTATACTTATTGACTTAATTACTATGTGAAACCAATAAGGATTATACTTATTGACTTACATTGCCGGTACCCCGCCCGTGCATGTTGTCATAGTCGTCTCGCTTTTTCCCTTCCGTTTCTGGCCAGTTAAGCATTAGTGGGTATTCACGAGACAAAGGATCAAATGTATCCACACCAATTGGCTCAAGTTTTTCCCAGTATATATACTGCATGATAGTAAACACAAATAGTCAGACACATAGATCACATAAAAAAATATATGTACATACAACTATTACGAAATGACTTGTACCTGGAGATGAGCCAAGTTCCCAATAGGCCACTTGAATTTTTCAAGATCTTCGACCGTTTTTTAATAGCATCCATGCACACCCCCAACGTGAAATCGTTCCAATTGTATGACTTGATAGCGTTCATGTCCTCCACCATTTTGTAATAACGATAAGGAACAAACTTGGTGGATTGTGGTGCTAAGACTGTACCCATAAGAACCAGTACGTCCCTTCTCACAAAATCATCATCATATGACTGACTATCAATAATATTTTTTATCAAGTCATCGATGAGGATTAGGCCTGTTCTTTTGTCTAAAAACCGATTCGGAACAATTTTTTGGCGTTTAGTTGTACTGTTGCTATCATGCTATTGACATCATCACCCTCGTTACGTAGCCCGAATATGTCATAAACATCTTCATTAAGCACACTGATGCCGTAAATCGCTTTCTACTACTATCATACGTTGTAATCATAAATTCCAATAAATTTTTCCTCATTTTCACTGAAGGAATTCTCAACATACTGTCCAAATTTGTGCCACGTAGCATCATGCGCTGTCTGGGTGTGAATTTTCCCACCAATTCGCACCACTTCTCAACCGAGCAGTACACATCTCCGAATTCTTGCATTCTAAATAAGATGAAAGTTATCTAACTAGTTACGAGATTCAAAAAACATTACATATGGTTTAATACCATACCTTCCGGCGCCACGAGGTGCACCGGCGGCCTCCGTTGGCTAACCCCACCCGGTGTGGGTTAGTCGTGGCAGCCGCGCGCCCTCTGCCCACACCACCGCGGTGGCCGACGGCCCGCCCTAGGGTTCTGGGTGCGGGCGACTTTGCCGAGACGGCCCGGCCGGGCCGAGATCCAAGTCGCACGCGTAGATGCCGGAGTGTATGGCCGTCGTGAGGGCGGCAAGGAAGGGAGTTGGGACGGCCATGGCGGTGCGACCGTCGGATCGGGTGAGGTCGTGCATGGAGGCGACGGGGTTAGGCGGTCCTGGGGCGAGGTAATGGCGGCGTGGTTTCCATGCCCATGCACGCACGTACGGCGTCATAGACGTGGTCACGCCATAGTGGGCCCCTTGGCCCGTCCCGTAATACTACCGTCGGCTGGCCCATGATGCATTTATTGAAAACATTCATTGTACTTTAACGGTTCTAGTTTAATACCACATCGCTAAGCCGGCGCGCCGTTGACTCCTTTATATACTTTTCTTTTGCTCCATGAACAAACATCTGAGTTTGTGGGACTCTATTTGGAGGATATGCAGGATCGATGTGAGTCTTCACCTGCTCAGAGCTTGTGAAGGTTCACATGGATCATGCATATTCTTCAAAAAGAGAGCCATTATCTCCAATATATTTTTAACGATAGAAAATATTAATGCGTTTTTTATCTAATTCAACCATTCAAATTTTTTGCACACGCACTCATCACCAGGGCCATCATGCATGCAAGTTTTCATAATTTTCTGACACCGTATGAATTTCTTATGGTTTTCTTCGTGAAACGCACCGAAAACACTGACCGGGCGTGACGCAACGTGCGTTTGGTGTCCGAATTCGTTCAAATCTTGCGTGGGGCCCTAAGATGGGCATGCCCACTACCTCCTAAAATTGGGTGACGTTTCATGCATGCCACCTCGTACCACCCATGCAACCGGCACTGATCGGATATAAAGGAGGTCAGCTCCGTACTGGGTTTTCTTTTCTGACTCAGCCGGTGGACCCCAAACTTTTTCCACACGCCAGCATCACCAGGGCCATCATGCGTGCAAGTTTCCATAATTTTCAGACACCGTATGAATTTCTTATGGTTTTTTCCGTGAAACGCACCGAAAACACTAACCGGGTGTGATGTAACATGCGTTTGGTGTCCGAATTCGTTCAAATCTTGCGTGGGGCCCTAAGATGGGCATGCCCACTGCCCCCAAAATTGGGTGACGTTTCATGCATGCCACCTCGTACCACCCATGCAACCGGCATTGATCGGATATGAAGGAGGTCAGCTCCGTACTGCGTTTCCTTTTCTGACTCAGCCGGTGGACCCCAAATGTTTCCACACGCCAGCATCACCAGGGCCATCATGCATGCAAGTTTTCATAATTTTCCGACACCGTATGAATTTCTTATAATTTAAATACTAAATAAATTCTATATTAAGTAGTGTTTTTAATATAATTACATAATAAATTCTATATTAAGTATTGTTTTTAATATAACTACTTAATAAATTCTATATCAAGTATTGTTTTTTATGAAGGGTCTTTTCCAAATTATTATTACTTATAAATTATAACAAAAAACTCTTTACTATTATGAAAACAACTTTAGCCATTAATGCAAAACACATAACAAATTAAATAATGAACATTACATAAATATAATAAATCTTGTTAACAATTGTACAATACATAGGGCTTTTCATTAATTATAGAACATTTATTAAACGATAACGAAAGGCATAAATAACTAAAAAAACTTAATATTATTTTGAAACAAAAAACAAAAAACAAAAAAAGTCTTCGACAGGGCGCGTTGGCCAGCCCAGTGACTGTGCGCGACGGCGCGCGTGGGCCGGCCCATTGACTGTGCGGTGCGGGAGCAGGGTCGGCGGGGGTCAGGACTAAAGTTTAGTCCCACCTCGCCCGCCGAACGACGCCGCGACCGCCTTATATACCTGCCTCCCACCTCCCTTTCGAACTCCTCTGATTCCCGCCCCGTCCCGCCACTGCCCCGTTTGACTGTGCTGCAGGCCGTAGCTGGGCCAAAAGGCCGGCCCTTTCGCCGCCCTGCTTGATCGGGCCAGACCGATTACGCGCAGTTGCGGCCTGCAACCACGGTTGGGCTTTTTTTTGCATCACTATTTTTTTTGCCTTCTATGAGTCACGGCACGAGGGGAGGTGGGAGGGGCGCTTCTTTAGTCCCACCTCGCGTGCCGAGGGACACCACGACCGGCTTATATAGCCGCGTTCATGCTCTTTGTTACAGAAAATAGCTAATACTAAAGAGATTTGATCATACATACCTGCCCGGGCGGCTGCTGCCCGGGCAGCTATGTAAAGTCAAATCACTTTATTAACTAGCTATCTTATTTTTTATCATTTTGTCCCTCCGTGCACTTTTTAACAAATAATATTCAATATTCAATATTGTTTCTTTATAATTATGGAATATTTTCTAAACGATAACAAAATGCATATTAAATATTGTTTCTTTATAATTATGGAATATTCTATATTCAATATTGTTTCTTTATAATTATGGAATATCTTATTTTTAAACTTTGCACATTACTGTACTAAACTTTGCATATATGTACAATTATTAAGGGTGTTTTCCAAATTATTTATTAATAAACTCAAAAATGTTAGCCATTAAAGAAAAACTTATTATTTTTACTTATAAATTATAACAAAAAACTCAATTTTCTTACTTATAAATTATAACAAAAAACTCATTATTATTATGGCAATTTTTTTATGCATTCATGAATAAGACATAGAAAATTAAATAATGAACATTACATAAATATTAAAAATCTAATTAACAATTCTGATGTAAATATTGTTTTAGCAATTAATTATCAAAAACTCATTATTTTTACCTATAAATTATAATAAACAACTCATTATTATTATAATAAATCAAGTTAACAATTCTATATTACGTATGGATTTTTATTAATTATAGAAAAAAATTAAACGATAACAAAAGGCATAAATAACTAAAAAAACTTAATACTATTTTTTAAACAAAAAAAAGTCTTCGACAGCGCGCGTTGGCCGGCCCAGTGACTGTGCGCGACGGCGCGCGTGGGCCGGCCCATTGACTGTGCGCGCGGTGCGGGGGCAGGGTCGGCGGGGGTCAGGACTAAAGTTTAGTCCCACCTCGCCCGCCGAACGACGTCGCGACCGCCTTATATACCTGCCTCCCACCTCCCTTTCGAACTCCTCTGATTCCCGCCCGTCCCGCCACTGCCCCGTTTGACTGTGCTGCCAGCCGTAGCTGGGCCGAAAGGCCGGCCCTTTCGCCGCCCGGCTTGATCGGGCCGGACCGATTACGCGCAGTTGCGGCATGCAACCACGGTTGGGCTTTTTTTCGCATCACTATTTTTTTTGCCTTCTATGCATCACGACGCGGGGGGAGGTGGGAGGGGCGCTTCTTTAGTCCCACCTCACGCGCCGAGGGACGCCACGACCGGCTTATATAGCCGCGTTCGTGCACATTGCTATATGAGACAGTTAGTAATAATTTGGTTTGACTTTGCACTGCCAGGGGCGGCACTGCCGTACTGCACGGACAGTGTAAGCTCATTACACTGCCCGGGCAGTGCGTCAGAGTTGCTAGTTGCAGTGTAAACTCAAATCACATCATTACTATTTGTCTTGTTTTTTATCATTTGCCACACTATGCAAATTTAGTCTCACCTCAGTCAAATTACATTAGTACTATCTACATTATTTTTTGACATCCTTCAAAGGAACCCAAATTTTGTTCATAATGTTCTACCATCATGACTAGGATGCATGACAAGTTTCGTACCTTTTTGCCACTTTATGAATTTTCTACAATTTTTTCGGTAAAAACACCTAAAACACTGACGGGACGTTAAGCAACATGTTTTTGGTGTCCAAATACGTTCAATTCTTGGATTGAGTGTGGGGGTGGGCATACCAACTCACTTGCAAAATTTCAAGCCATTCTAAAGATGGCAGAAAATTGACCTCGTTCTCCGGAGGCCGTTCGGGCTCCGACCGAAAGAAGTTTTTTTTCGACATCCTTCAAATGAATCCAAATTTTTTTCATAGTGTTCTACCATCATGACTACTAAGCATGACAAGTTTCATAACTTTTTGCCACTTTATGAATTTTCTACAATTTTTTTTGATGAAAACACCTAAAACACTGACCGGACGTGACGCAACATGTTTTTGGTGTCCAAATACGTTCAATTCTTGGATTGAGTGTGGGGATGGGCATACCAACTCACTTGCAAAATTTCAAGCAATTCTGAAGATGGCAAAAAATTGACCTCGTTCTCCGGAGGCCGTTCGGGTAGGAGCAAAGGCCCCGTCCGAAAGAAGTTTTTTTCCGACATCCTTCAAATGAACCCAAATTTTTTTCCTAGTGTTCTACCAACATGGCTAGGATGCATGACAAGTTTTTTGGCTTTTTGCCGCTTTATGAATTTTCTACAATTTTGCGGTGAAAACAGCACATAGCACCCCTCGGATGTGATGCAACATGTTCCTGGTGTCCAAATACGTTCAATGCTTGGAAGGAGTGTGGGGGTAGGCATAACAACTCACTTGTAAAATTTGAGGTCATTCCGAATATGTCAAAAAATTGACCTCGTTCTCCGGAGACCGTTCGGGTAGGAGCGAAGGCCCCGTCCAAAATAAGTTTTTTTCGACATCCTTCAAATGAATCCAAATTCTTTTATAGTGTTCTACCATCATGACTACTATGCATGACAAGTTTCGTACCTTTTTGCCACTTTATGAATTTTCTACAATTTTTTGATGAAAACACCTAAAACACTGACCAGACGTGACGCAACATGTTTTTAGTGTCCAAATACGTTCAATTCTTGGATTGAGTGTGGGGGTGGGCATACCAACTCAAATAAACCCAAAAAAAAATTCTGACTGTTGTATCATCATGACTAGTGTGCATGAAAAATTTCGTGGCTTTTTGCCACTATGTATTTTCTACAATTTTTGCGGTGAAAACACATTAAAGCATTCTCCGGACGTGACGCTACTTGTTTTTTGTCTCCAAATACATTCAACGGGTAGCGAAGGGCCCATCCGAAAGGACTTTTTAATCAATGACTAGCATCTATGAAAAGTTTCATTGCTTTTTGCTACTCTATGAATATCCATGATTTTTCCGAAGACCGTTGAGGTCATTCGAAAAATTCACATCGTTTACCGGAGGCCGTTCTGTTATGAGCGAACCGGCCGTTTTGTCTCAGTTTTATTTTACCACTTGTCGTCTCGTAATGCTCAAATGCATGTATTTTTGTTTATTTTTCGAAGCTTTGTTGCACGACTAATATCAAATTAAACATAAGGATATATTTTTCCAGATAAACCATTCCGACTTCATTCATACTTAAAGATATTTTACATAACTTAGAACGAAATTTAAATCTAAACCTAAAACTAAACTACTCGTCGTCGCTGGCGCCGGCGAGGTCGACAACGCCAGCGCCTCCTTCGCCGCCGTCATCGCCGGAGTCGTCGTCCCACCAGTTGCCGCCATGCTGCGCCTCCTGCGCCCGCACCGCCGCTAAGGCCGCCTGCATCTCTCTCTCCTCGCGCGCCGCCGCCGCCGCCTCGGCTGCCGACCGGGCCAGCACCGCAAGTAGCCCCGGGGTGTCATCGGGGCCGCCGTCTTGCGCGAGGGCGGCCTGCGCCGGCGGGAGCGGGGACAGCGCCGGGGCAGGGGGTGCCTGCTGTGCCCGAGTACTAGGGCCGGGAGCGGGTGGGAGCTGGCGGCGGCGGCGACGAGAACAGCCGACCTCGCCGGTAATGTCTCCGACGGGGCGGTCGGCCGCCGCGTCCCTGAACGCGCCGAGGACGACATCGAAGTTTTTGCCTCGCCAGAAGCGGCGGCGGGCCTTCCTGTTGTACCGGGCGCCAGGGAAGGCGTGGAGCTGCTCCGGCGTCGGTGGCGAGCCGCGTGTGGGGACGCCGTCTGCGCCGATCCGCCATGGCCCCGGCACCTTCGAAACCGGCGGCACCATCAGGCCGAACCGGGCGAGGTCCTCCGTGTCGCGGATGGTGAGGCTCAACGGCCAGACGCCGCCCGGCCACGCGCCTTCGTCGGAGTCGCTCGAAGACATCGTCGGGGTGCGTGTCGGTGGCGTGGAGATGAGATGGACTGGAGAAGACAGGGGCGGGGCGGGTGCGTGTCGGTGGCGTGGAGTGGAGAAGAGAGGGGCGGGGCGGCCTTTTATAGCCGGCGGGTGGAGGGAGTGGCCAGGGCGAGCCGTCGGTGGCGCGCGCCACGAGAAAGGCGGGCGGCACGCGCGGCAGCGGTGGCGTGGGAAGGCGGGCGGGCTGCAGGCGCGGCAGCGGTGGCGTGTGAAGGCGCGAGGGCGGCAGGCGCGGCAGGGCTGGTGTGTGAAGGCGTGCGGGCGGAAGGCGAGGCATCGATGGCGTTTGGCGGGCCGGTCGCCGCAGTGGCGGCAGCCGAGCGGTCGCGTCAACAGCCGGCCCGAGGCAGAAGGCGGGCGGTCGCCGCACGCGCGACAGTGGAGGGCGCGGACTACGAGGGCAGAAGGCGGGCGGTAGGAGATCGGCCGCGAGCAGTCGGCGCCTGCATGCACGCCGCAATTAGTGCAAGCAGTTAACTGCACGACGATACGGCCGTCCGCGCCACGACCACACGTACACCCCCACCGGTCAACGCCCACTTTTGAAAACAAACACACCCTGCATCTGACATTGTGGGCCCATGGATGCTAACGGCTCGGCACGGCTCGCGTCCTCACGGCTGCCAAGCGGCTCGGCTGGTCCCGCAGCCCCTGATACACAGGCGCGCGGGGGTATCGGCGTGGACACGCGGGGTAGATTTTTTACATAAGACCTGACAGCGAAGGGGTATGGGCAGATCTTAGCCTTTGATGTGTTTAAGGAGGGTGTACCGAAGTAGAAGTGAACATATCTTTATCTTTATCTTTATCTTTACCTAATAATAAAGCGGCTATCGCTTCTTACCACCGTAATTTTGTCCGTTTTTTGTCCGTCGTCGGTCCACTTTGATCATATTATTTCTATATCCGAGGTGGTATTATTCTAAACATATCCCTACCGGCTTCCTGGAGCCAACGAATCAACGATTGATCGCACAACGATTGACAGCCAGATGGGCCTTTGCTACATAACGGGCCGGAATCTATTATTGCAAAAATAATAATGCTGTCAGCCCAACAGTCCTTTAATTTAACGTGGCTGTGATGGAAAACATGCACATGTTGCATTGGCACAAATAGACACTGGTCGGCTATCAATGAAAAAAGTCGGACTCGACGACTCAAGGGCACAAGCACCCAGCAGCAACCTGCTGACACGTTTGGGGGTATGGATACATGATACAAGGTAGCTACATGACAGGTATGTTTTTTTACTTCTCATATAAAGTGATAAAATAAGACTCACTCAGTAAACCAATATAAGAGCGTTTAGATCACATATAATAGGTAAACAGTAAAAAAATATAATACTGATAAAAACACATCATAATCGACCAAACTTGCATGCAGAAGCTTTTTCAGAATAAAAGGAAAATAATACAAAGTAATTTACCCTATTTAAACAAGGGAAACATTTCCACCCGGCGCGCCGGCCAAACCATTGCGCCGGACGCGCGCGGGCCACGCGATCCAACTGGATCGTACGACCAGGGAGACAACGCACTCATACTTTTTTCTGGCCCACGCACTGTATTTCTCTTATCTTTTCTCTGTAGCTCTCTCCTCCACTCGTCCCTTCCCTTTTTCTTCCCCAGCTAGAGCACAGCTCCATGGCTACCCTAGGTGCTGCTACAAGGGGGGTCCAGCTTGGCCGTCCCTCTCCTGATCTCCTCTCTCTCTCTCTCTACCTTTGAAACTGCTACAACTATAGTCGCGATTTGCTACAATCCCCCACAGATGCTGCTACGTCCCCCCTAGGTGCTGCCATGAGGGGCAGTTTCCAGCTTGACCCTCCCTCTCCTCTCCCTCTATCTGTGAAAGTGCTACCATCATTGTTGCAATTTGCTACAACCCGCAACAAGGCGAGCTGCAACCTGTAGCGCGCGAGCTGCATTGGTTATATGGCGAGACGTGTTTTTGCTGCATCCGTCGTAAATGTTTGCTACTACCATCATCGAGATTTGCTACATCATTAATGGTGATGCTAAACATGCGACGGCGGTGACCACATTTTTTGCTGCAACCGCGGTCATTTTTTGCTACGACCGGCGACATAATTTGTTACCACCCTTCTTTTGGCAGTGACCGGCGAACAAAATCAGAGAAAAGCTGCAACCGACTATGAGAAAGCTTCAACCCGCTTCTGAAAAAGCTTCAACGAGAGAGCGGTAAGCTGACAATGGCGTGCGGCAATGATAGGAGCTGCTTTTTTGCTGCAACCGTTGTTCGCGTTTGCTATAACTGGCAGGCGGTTTTGCTGCGACCAGAAACCGAGGGAGGTAGACTGCGAGTTCGTCCATGGAGCGCTGCGGCCGGCGACCGCCGCCACCGGAGCTGCGACCCATGGCACTTTGTGACTGCAACCTGCAAGCGCTCGGTGTTGCATGCGTGAAGTCGGCGAGAAACGCTTGGGAGGCACCGACCACCGGCGAGGACGGCGACCGGCGGCGAAGTGACGGTGCTTCGAGGTTACTCGTTCGCTCATCCATGGAGAGTGCCAGCAGCGCCGCTGCTCGTGTTCTTCACCGGCATCGCTCAGATTTGTTTTTGGAAGAGAAGACGACAGGAGGAGCCCAGATCTAACGGCCGTGCATGCACACATCCAACGCCTGGGCTGCGACCGGCCCAAATTTGGGCCGGCGCGCCGGCGCCTATCGCTCCCCTTTAAACAAATAGTGGTGTAAGTAAAAACTTATTTTTATTATTAGCGATGGATTCCACTAAAATGCATAATCAATCACTATATGATTAGATTTAAATAATATGACATTTTTATTTTGTGGGAGTTGTTCAGTTGCAATTTAAATCAAAATAATTGAAAGATATAAGAAAAAAATACATCAAAATCGCAACTAGAATAGTTCATTAAAGAGAATGTACCACAACCAATCATAAAAGAAAATTAGATGAATCATTCACATAATCAAAATGTATTATATTGTATTGTTTAATAGTTTAAGAACCAAAATACACCCATATGAGAAAGTTTTGCTAACATTTAGGATGTTAGAGATTTGCACCAAGTTTCCCAATTATGAGCAATGGCGAGCGAGCAGGAATCAGACGCCGGCACGCGCAACAACTAGGTCTGCCGCTCCACGACACGACCGGAGCGCGTCCTCCACCCTCTCATGCCCGGAGCTCCCCCGAACGTGTTAACCCTCGCCGGGCTCCTCCCGGTCCGCCGCTTAATCTGCGCCGCGCGCCGCCTCCCCAAACGCCCCCGCCACGCCGAGGTGGTCGGTCGGAAGACCTGGGGTCGTTCTTGGACGAACAAGAACTCGATTGAGAGCGTGCTCCGCCGTGTCGGCCAATACCCCGCTGCTAACCCCTCTTCTCGCCTTGCTATTGTACAAAGGGAAGCGCCGCGATCCAAGAACGGCGCCGCCACGGCGAGTTGGCTGGCGCGGACGACCAGGAGTCGTTCTTGGAAGAACAAGAACTCGATTAAGGGCGTGGCACCGCCACTGCCGCCGCCGCTCCGGCAAATGCCGCGCGTCTGACCCCTCTTCTCGCCTCGCTATTCTACGAACAAGCGCCCGCCATCCCGGCCCGCGGCGGCTCCGCCATCAATGGCGTCGTCCGAGAGGTGGATGCGCAGCCGCCTGCCCGCTTCGGCCATAACCCCTCTTCTTTTGCCTCCCTACGCCTAGTTCTTGGCTTCTTTGGCCTTCAAGTCAATCTCGAATGTTCCGAGCAATGCAATACGGAAGAGCGGGAGGAGGAAGGAGGGAGGAGAGGCGTACCGGCGGCGGGGGAGCAGGTGCAGGATGTCTGCGCGGCGGTGTAGGTCCAGATGGAGAGCTCATGCCCACCGAGAAGAAGGACGGCGGACACGGCGCCGGTGACCACGAGGAAGGCGAAGGCGAGGAGACGTCTTCCCCCCCACGCTCGATCAGCGACCTCCACGGGGCGCTCCTCACGTTCGGGTCGTCGGGGTCGGGGCCGGGGCCGTCGGTGCCTGCGTCGCCTGGCGGCAGAGGCGTCGGTCGCGGAGGTCGAGGCGTGGGCGGCATCGGTCGCCGAGGTCGAGTCGGAGGAGGCATGGTGGTCGCGGCGTCTGCGACGTGCACGTGCTCCGTCCTCGGCCGCCTCCTTGCTGCGCAGGGGGAGGTAGCGGTTGGAGTTGCCCGGGAGGCTGAAGCGAAGGTTCTCCCGGCCTAGAAGGGGCTGGTGCCTGTAGTTGGGTGCGGGGAGGGCGCCTACGGAAGGGAAGACGTAGTCCATGGTGCGAAATCATTCAGGTGAGTTTACGCACCCGGGTACTGCTATCCTGGACGTCCATATTCATTGGGATGTGTGCTACACAGAACGGAAAATATTATGGGCCACGTTATCTGGCAGTAAGGGACCGCGATCGCCTACTTGGGCTAGGGGGAACTGTACCAGATGGCCCATCCGCTCGCACAAAAGGACAGACACATGTGGGCTTCGAAAGCAGACACCTCCAGAAAGGAGACAGAGGAGTCATCTGCGGAGCACTCTGTGGGCGGGCATGGGGACTTGGTGATGCTTTGGAATCTTTGCTGGCTGAACACGAGAGTGGGGCGCAGTGGTGTAGTTGATTTTCTGCGAATGTCAATACATGACCCACATGCTATATATGCACAAAGGATCCGGGTGCTTGTATAGGATGCGGTGCGACGAGACGTATCAGTATCGGCTTTGGCTGAAGGCAGCACGCGTATAGCAAAAGTAGATTCCATGCATTGCCTGTCCATTCACCTGCCGTGGGGTCACGGGTGGTAATAAAAACCGTTTTTACCGGCAGCGAGTTACGGCTGTGTGTTGCGAGGGTGGAGTAGAATGTTTAATCTATTCACCACGCGATTTTTACTATGGTGCGGTGCATGTTGGCCCATGCGTTGGTACTTGAACGCGCCAGGCGCGATGTCCATAGCGGCCAGCCCGTGCTCGTTCAGAGGAGGTTACAAAATGATTCAGTATGCCTTTTAAAAGTTCAGCAGCTCGTATGAGTGACCCTTACTAAAAAAGTTATTCCACTGCATGGCCATGGTGAACCGCCTAACTTGCAAACACGTACACCACAAGCCGGCTATATATACACCCACCGGAGCTCCATTTATGCATCCGTAAAATCACACACGCTGCTTGAAGGTGCTGATTCGCATGCTAGCTATGTCCTCCAGCTCGTCTGCTGGATGGACGAACACGGCCGCCGCGCAGACTCGATCGTCGGTGTCACGGGCGTGCTCCCAGTATTTTTTCAACTGGCACAAACAAACAAATTCGTGCAGAGCCTAGTACGTCCAAAAGGTCCTGTGACGACGGTCTCCGTAACCTCCATATGCCACGGTAATCCAACCAGGCAAACGATCATAACTGCTGAGCATCTCGAGGTGCGGACTCCGGAACGAGCGGCCGAGATAGAGCGACCCGGGTGCGTACGCTCAAGAAATCCACTTTCGTCCATGGTGTGCGGTGGTGGGCGGAAGGGTGGACGGCTGGCTGGGGAGCAAAGATGACGAGAGACGAAGAGAAAGGGGGAAGAGGGAGAGAGCCTCTTGTGATTTATAGCTTGTGGTCGCAACCCTTTCACGTTGTGTGTGCCTTGTGCCGATGGGCTCTAGCTTCGCGTGGGTTCTCTAGACATTGGTTCAGAGTGTGTTCATGCAATGCATTTTTAACTCATTAGAGCATCTACAAATCCCTCGCCCCCAAATGCCCGGCGGATGCGTCTGTTTTAAAATCATCAAATCCATATACAATGTAAAATTCTAATCTAAATCTTCATCGGCGCTCCTCCGGCTTCACGCCGTGACCATGTCCTGTGGCCAGCTGAGCTCCATAAAGTGATGGTGAGGTAGAATAGAACATGTGACATAGGAGAGGAGCGGCATGATCCCGGTGTCGACCTTATGTATTTATCGCTTTTGTTTTCTATTTCCCGTGTGTTACCGCTCGTTGTTGGTTGTAATGATGGCCTTGTGTAATCCATGGCCGATTGATGGCTTTTTAATTCAAACCCGGGCTCCTTTTAAGCTTTTGTTCTAATGAAAAATCAGGCTCTCCTTTCTTAGTGAAAGACCTATTCATGGTTAATACTAATATGTGTTTCAAGGCAGATGCATGATGTTCTGATCACAATATCTGTGCTTTGCTACGATAAAAAATTTATTTGCCCTACACACCGATGTGAACTGAGGTGGTATGGGTGTCGGGAAAGGAGAGTCTGCGTCGGCATCGAAATGAACTGGAGCAGAGAGGATTGAGCGTTCTAACGATGGAACAAATTTAAGTCAAGATAGAGATATGTAAATTGTAATTATTTTTTGATCAATTAAACATGATCCGTTAAATGACGGAGCCCTTTATCTTGTGGATGCAACACATAGCCCAAAGCCTATTGCCAAATCATAAATTTTGTAGTTTACGGTGTGTTTACATTCCGCGTCTCCAATATAAAATTCTATGAGCCTGCCGACAACCTTTATTTGCCAGACTCCTCAAGACTCATGGGGCAGATGGAGAGACAGACGCGTGACTGACGACGGATCTGAGGGGGTGGGGTGATTTCTAACACTTTTTTCTCGTCTGTCTCGAACCCCACTTCCCTCACACTGCCAAATGTTTCACACATATCGACATCTTTTTTTACACTTTTCCGTGTCTTCCAAATCACCATGCATATTCTTGCATAAAAATACGGATTTGCTATTTTACACTCGACTGTTATTCAATTCGCCAACATTCAAATCACTGGCCGTCCGCTGTTGCACGAAGATTCGCGCTTCGCTGTCTCGTTTTCGGGCTTGTTTTCCTCTGTCGGGTGCGGTTTTTTTGTCCAGCCCGTTACCGCTCCGCCGGGTCGCCCCTCACACTCTCCCGGTTTTTGTCCTTTATGAATTTTTGGCATTGTTTTTCTCTTCCATTTGTGCGGCACTGTAGAGAGAAGGGAGTGAGATAGCGAGGCAGAGAGAGGAAGAGGCGCTCGGGGCAGCGGAGCGATTCCTTGCTGTTCATGTCGATTCCGGGATCCCCCACCAGTGGAGCTTGATTTCTCTCTCCTTCCTCTTCGATTCCCCACTCCTGCTGTTGGTTGGTCTCTCAATTTCCCTCTCGAGCGCGTGTTTTTTGTTAATTTCTCGGTGCGTAGCTTCTAAATCTAGGGTCTGTTGCTGGTGTGATTTTGTTAGGGTTCGTGCTAGGTGTGTGCTGTGGTTCCGGGCCGTGTTGTTGTAGATCCGTGGTAGGTGATTTGTAGTTTTAGTGGTTGGTTCTACTTCGCGTTGTCCGCCGTGGTTTCTTGTCTGCTTTGTGTTGTCCGCCATTTTTTTGTTCCTCGTCGGCTCGTGGTAGGCTCATGTGCGTTTAGTTTTGTGATTCAGATAGATGTATGGATCATTTATAGGTTTTGAGTTGGGAGTTTTTGTGGTTCGGGGTTTGTGATTTGCGTTGGTAGGTGGTCTGTTTACTGGTAGATGGGTGTTCCTCCTTTGGTGTGTTGGTTCTAGGGTTGTAGATGTTGGTTCTAGGGTTCGTACTTTGGTGCGTTCGTAGCTTTAGGTGTGGTTACTTTCCTCAGTTGGGCTGTGCTAGATGCAATGCGCATGTCCTCTTTGGCCTGTGAGTGGAGATTCTCCTGTGAGTGTCTGTATGTGCTTTTAAGGCCTGGGTGATTGAACTGCAGGATTAGTGTTACTGTATATCCCCCTAGTTTCTGTGTTATGTACTGTAGAATTACTGCATTTTTTGCCCCAGGCTGACTGTAATCCCCATAGTTTTGAATGTCATATACTATGAATTTGCACTAGTCACTGTGTAATTCAGCCCATAGTTTCAATGTAACTCACTCTATATTTACTGTGTATTTTGCCTCATTTTCAGTGTAATTCACAGTATTATTTCTGTGTAAGTTGCCCCATTTTCTGTTCCTGTAGTTTTAGTGCTTCTATTTTCTTTTGCCCCATTTTCAGTGTAATTCACTCTAGTTTTACTGTGGTTTTTCCCCCAGTTTCAGTGTATCAGTGAAATCACTAGTATTTTGCCCCATTTCACTCTAGATTTACTGTTGTAGTTTCAGTGTAATTCGCTAGGTCAAATCTCTAGTATTTTTTGCCCAATAATTACTGTGTCCTGTTTTCCAGTGTAATTCAATCTACAGTTACTGTGTAATGTTTTCCCGTAATTTGAGCTCTAGAATTACTGTGTAATTTGACCTAGAATTACTGTGTAATTTATCCCGTAGTTTGAGCTCTAGAATTATTGTGTAATTTGACCTAGAATTACTGTGTAATTTTCTCGAAATTTCAGTGTAATCTACAAGTATTGTTAATTCCAGGGTCGTGTTTCCAGTGTAATCCACAAGAATTACGATTATTTACACTGTAATCCCTTGCTACTGTTGTAGTTCCAGTGTAATTACTGTGTATTTCATCCCATATTTTCAGTGTAATTATGCTTTTGGGATTAATGTGTCCTTGTAGACAAGAATTATTTCATCCCCATATTTTCCACCTGCTGTAGTTTCCCTTGTTCTAGACTGTAATACCCCCTGTTCTGCACTGTGCATGTGTAGTAGCACTACCTTCATCATAGTGTGGTTCTGAATTTCTATGTGTTGTATCTCTGACTTAGACTGTATTTTCCCCTAGTTTTCATTTGCTGCAGTTTCATGCCCGATCAATATTTGTAATGTATTTCTGAAGTTCACTGTATTATGTTGGTGTGCTCCATGTATTGTTATCTTGTGCTTCTTCACTGTACCTCCCAAAGTTACACTGTAATACCCCTTCACTATATTATTGCTGTTAGATGATAGTTGTAGGTGGCTGGTCGTTCGAATTTCAGTTTCCTTTCACTGTATTATTAGTGTATTTTGTAGTCTAATGTCAGTGTACTTACCTTGTAACTTGCAATGTTATATGAGTGTACTAACTATGTAAGTATACTGTAATATTAGTGTATTTACTTTGTTACTAACTATGTAATCACACTGTAGTATCAGTGTATTTTTACTGTAGTAGCTCAAAATTACTGTGGATCTCACCCCCCCCCCCCCCCCCCCCCATAATTTCAGTGTAACTACTGTCCCTGCTTTTACAGTGTAATTCTTCCATTTTACAGTGTAATTCTCCCATATTTTTTTTGTAATTACTGTGTAATTCTCATGCCCATGTTTTACGACTGTGTAATTTACAGTGTTATACTCCCATGATGCTCTCGTTCAGTATTAGCTTGTTCATCTTATTATTTACTGTTTTTTAGTACATTATTCATGTGATGCAGCCTCTTGCTCTCTGATGCAGCCTGTTACTCGATGCACCTCCATTTGTCAATTACTAGTTAGATTGCCCTCTGATGCACCTCTTGCTCATTTTGCAGGAATTTCTCAATGTCTTCTTCATCGAGGTATTCATTGTCATCTTGTTCATGCGAGTGCTCTGATTCTGGTATTTCTGTTTCTTCATTGTTCTGGCAACTGTTGTTTTCTCTTGTTGCTGCTGAACTGGGGTCATCATCTTCATCCACCTGCATTCATAGCAATTTGCTTCAGTACTTTATTTCTTACTAGTTTTCAACTTCTATGTATGTATCTTGTTACTGAATTTTGGTCTTTTACCTGTTCCAAATTCATGGTGCCAAAAAGGTCTGCATGCCAGGGGTTTTCTTCTGTTGCACCTTCTTCGGTTGGTGTAGTTTCAGTTTCATTTCGTCGAATGTCTGCAGAATAGTTCTGAAGCTGTAAGTACCTCTCTTATCGAATGGACTGATGTGTTGTTGCTGTTATGAGTTCTGTTACTTGATGCACCTCCATTTGCTGAATGTACCTGTAAGAAACATGCTCATAAAATATAGTTCTTGCTGTATTATCACAACAAATGAAACCCATCTCTTTTCCAAGAAGCTGTAAAAGTAGTACTGTTTTTGTAAGAATTTTTTTCTTACCTTGTATATAATGTCTGATTGTAGGAGCGCGGTAAAAGAAAATGATTCCTGCAGTGTTTTTGTGTGCCAGATTTTGTTTTTGATGTACTCAGCATTCTCTTATAAGTTTTTGACATTTGTTGGTACTTACATTTAGGATGAGATCTTCCTGTGACATTGACAGTAGTTCGTCTTCTGTTATTGTCCTTGTCATGCTCCCCATCTGCATTTTTTGGAAAAGAAATGTCAGTGTTAGTACAAAAAACATATGTATAGTCCAAAGGAATTACAGTATAATTCCTGTAATCTCTAGAACAGTCCAAAGGATTTACACTGTAATTACTGTAATCTCTAGGGGGATTTTCCCCATCTGCCGATGAATTATAGTACAATTCGAAAAGTTTCTGCTAGTGTAAAAATTGTGTTACATTCCATTTCCCCATTTCCCTCTATAATTCATTGGCAGTTTTACATTGTAATTCGTTTTGTATTTTTATCCTGTACACTTTAACACTGCGAATTACTATAATTGGTACAGGATTTACACTGTTATTATTGTTGTATTGCAGTTTATTCCATAGGTAGTTTCAGTGTAAGTTGACAAATTTCACTGTAATTCATTGGCAGTTACACTGTAGGTTTGTTACCATTTTAGGCAATACCTTGTTTTTCAGTGTAAGTTGGCATTGTTTTGCTACTGTCCTGTCTATTGTCATTTCAGGCATAATGTGTTGTTGCAGTGTAATTTCTTCGACTATGCAAGTTTTTTCTACTGCTACTGATGAACTATTTACAGAGTATTAAATTTTCTCTACTGTTGAGATTAACAATGAAATTAATGCTGAGATTTATGCTGTTATGTAGGAGGGGTGGAGAGGGGTTTCCTTTCCTTTTCCGTGCGTGGCAAGTTGATGGCAAGCAGGGAAGTTGTGGCCAGCTGTTAGCTGTGGTCCAGCGAGGGTTTGGTGGGGCTGGTTTACTGGAAACCGGGTCAGGGTTTTGCCTGACCCGTTTTTGCCGAAATACAGAAAATAAAGTGGCTGGTGGGAGGGTTTTTGGGACATACAGGTGTCATCTGTTCATTTGCTACGAAATTTGAACGTTGTCAAATTAAAAAACAGTCGAATGTCAAATAGACAGTCCCTAAAAATAAGATAAATATTTTGTTTGGGATGTTAAAATTGAAATCAGAGGAATCCTAAGAATACACTCAAACCATGGTCAAGATGAGAACCAATCGAATCTTGGCCTTGGCCTCACCTGTCAAGAAACAAGCTCTAAACACACATAGTGTTTGCTCTAGTACAACTTGCGGAAATTCAAGGGGCACGCACCATCCCAGCCGTCCGACCGCCTGATTGCCTCATGATCCGTCAAGTCGTTGTATCCCGTACGGACCATAATAAGTTTTAAGATTTAGTTCTCGAAACTTACGATACTGTTGATCGCAGATTCTGAAACTTACAATTTTGTCGGCCGCTCGTATAGTGTTTGAAAAGTTGAAACTTCGTCTGAAACTTATGATTTTGTCGGCCACTCGTACCAAGTTTCAAAAGTTAAAACTTAACCAAGTTTTAAAAACTCATCAAAACGTATTCAAAATGGATCTTATTTGGAAGCCCTTGTCACTAGATACACAAATCTGTAAATGAAACTTAATTTGAACTTTCGATCAAAATATATGAAAACTGAAAATCAAAAACCAAAGGAAAAAGGAGGTTGCGTGCCCCTGCCCTTGCGTGTTACAAGTACCTAGACAATCAACTTGGTGAGCAAAAAGTACCCCTTAATTTGTGATTTTCATCGTGAAACATATTTTCATGCGATGTATATTTTATACTGCAGATATAGTACATGTGACATTATATGAACACTAGTAGAAAAGGGGGCTTTTGTCCCGATTGGTAAGGGTCTTTAGTCCCGGTTTTTGAACCGGGACTAAATGGTCGTTACTAATGCCTCCCCCTTTAGTCCCTGTTCTTACACGAACCGGGAGTCCCGGTTCTTACACGAACCGGGACTAAAGGCCGTCCACGTGGACTAAAGGAATATTTTATGATTTTTTTTTGTGAATTTTTTGTGAATTTTTTTTGATTTTCAAATTTCTGAATTATTTTAACCTCTAATCTCTAATCACCACCCCTCATCACTGCTCAATTTATCCTTTAATCTCTAATCACCCCTTATCATTCCAAATCATCTAACTTCCCGGACGGTCACCCATCTTCTCACTACTCCAGCCTGAGCACGCTTAACTTTCGGGTTCTATTCTCCCTCGTTTCCAAGTCTGCACTTGTTGTTTTCCTGAAAATAGTAATATGTCAATTCTATTAACCCTCAGGAATTTAGCTTGAGCATGAAGTGACACATTTCACTGTTTGAGTTTGAAACTATTGTTTTAAAAAACAATAATTATTTAGTAACACTAATATTTCTGGAATAATTAGTTTGACCATTGTTTGACCACTGTTTGACCACAGTTTGACCAGATTTGACCAAAATTCAAAAAAACTGAAATAATTATTTAGTAACACTAATATTCTAGAATAATTAGTTTGACCACAATTTGAATTTTTTTGAATTTTTTGCCTCTCCAGATCTTAAAAGCCCCGTATCTTTTTTTCTGTTAGGTTTTTGAGAATTTTGAAAATGTTTAACGGGGTTCCCCCAGTTAAATTCGGATGTAACTTTTCGAGTAGATGATTTTCCATATAAAAAACTTTTTCATCCGAGTTCGTATGCAAAAGTTATGCCCATTTTAAGAAATTCCAGAGAGATTTTGCAAATAAAGTCGAAATTCATATTTGTTAATTTTCCCAACAACTAGACCACATATCACATGGGAAACTTATTTTATTTTATTTTTTTAACATTTCCATCATTTTTCTTTTCTTTTTTCTAAAACTGAAAAGGCGGTCCAAGGGGGGGTAGAGTTTGATGGGCCCTTTAGTACCCGTTCGTGCCATGAACCGGTACTAATGCCTCAAAGCCCATTAGTACCGGTTGGTGGCACCAACCGGGACTAAAGGACCTAATGGGCATCGCACCCTTTAGTCCCGGTTCGTGGCACCAACCGGGACTAAAGGGCCCAGGTGAACCGGGACTAATGTCTTAGCCGCACGAACCGGGACCAATTCTCACATTAGTCCCGGTTCGTGACTGAACCGGGACTAATGTGAATATTGCCCTGCGACGAAAGCCCTGTTTTGTACTAGTGAAAAATGTTGCGTAAAAAAGACATTATGAAAAGCAGCAATATACTATTACATGGAAGAAGAATCTGGCCCCTTGTACTAACAGAAAATGTCCGTGGAATCAATTTGTGAACTCAAATTCCAAAACGTTGTAGATTACGGAGCGGGGGAGGATCCACGTCATCCACCTAGCCGAGACCACTATCTCAGTCAGTGCTACCAGAAACCATATCGCCAAGATGTAGAGCAGCAGGCCGAAGATTGGCATGTTTCTCCCGAGTATCCGCTGCGCCAGACCGCCGGCCACGACGACGCCGTTGCACGCCACGAAAGGGTAGAGCATCCGGTGCTTGTACCGCACCCTCAGGTAGCGCTCCGTGGCGCTCGCCCTGCGCTTGTCCGGCGCGGCGTCCCAGTACATGTCCATGAGCTTGCGCTTCCAGAGCATGATCCTCTTCGCTTCCTCGTCGTACTCCGGCCAGTTTTCCATCCCGAGCTTTTGCAGTGAGCGGTAGGCTTTGACGAGCGGGGTGAGATCCTCTCTCAGCACGCGGTAGCGCTGGTGCCGCGTCGTACGGATGTAGCGGCGGCGCGCCAGGGAGTACACGCCGTAGCCGTCTGCGATGAGCGGCCTCCGGCTGCCGAGGAGGCGCGCTCCGCGCTGGCGGACCGGAAACCAGAGCTCTCGTGCAATGCTCTCCGGTCCCATAGTATTTCTCGTCTAGGCTTGTTCAAGATTTTTCACTCTTGATTTTGGACACGGATAACGGCCGAACGTTGGGTCTGGGGCCTCCCCAGGCCGAACGATTCGTTCGGGAGGAATCTGGGCATCGATCGAACAAAGTAGTTCGGGACCAGAGGAGCCCCAGCCCGAACACCCAGCATCGCTGCCTTCTGTTGACTAATAAAAGAAAAGCCCAGTATGGCCCAGTTTCTACTGTGACTAAAAGACATATTTTAAGCTTGTGAAAGAAAGCCCAGATTTTGCTATGCTATGAAAAAATTGCCATTGAAAAGGGGAAAATTGATAACTAAAAAATCCCAGTGATGCAAACCAGAAAATGCCATTCGTATTTAACAAAACAGATTTTGCCATGGACAAAAAGATCTTTCTTTATGCAATGGCACGGAAAAAAAGTCATGGCAACTTGCACTGTACGTAAAAATCCCTTGAAAAAAGATGAAAGTGAAAATTTCCATGTTGCCATGTTGATATAGATAATTTAGCCATGGAAAATAAATATAAATTGCCATGGCAAAAATAAAGAGTAAAAAATGCCATGGCAATAAAATTTAAAAATTGCCAAGGTGGTTTAAGTAAATTTTCCATGGCAATATTGGTAATTTTGCCATCGCAAATAAATGTGAATGTTCCATGGCAAAAAAAAGAGTGAAAATTGCCATGGCAATAATAGTTAAATATTTTCCATGTAGATATAGGTAATTTAGGCATGAAAAAATGTAAAATTGCCATGACAAATAAAAGATAAAAAAATGCCATGGCAATAAAACTTAAAAGTTACCACTAGATTTAGCTTAAATTTGCCATGCCAATTAACGAAAAAATGCGATGGCAAAAAATTTAAATTTAGGACCGCGATATGCTGCTGACGATTGGTCTGGTAGCACCCCAAATCGCACGTTTCGTTCGGTACGAGTGGGGCAACGATGGACTCTTCGGGATGAAAAAAGCCCCAACTTGAACGCCTCCCCATCCCCTAATTAACAAACCAAAAAGATGAATAAAAGGACCAATAATAAAAAAAAATGCAAAAATTACCTTGGGAATTTAGGTAAATTTGCCATGTTAATAAAGGTAAATTAGCCATGGCAAATAAAAAGTAAAACTTGTTATGGCAACAAAAGTCAAATATTGCCATGGGGATTTAGGTAAAATTTGCCATGTTAATGAAGGTACATTAGCCATGGCAAATAAATAGTAGATCTTGCCATGGCAACAAAAGTTAAATATTGCTATGGGGATTCAGGTAAAATAGCCATGTTAATAAGGGTCAATTTGCCATCGACAAATAAAAAGTAAAACTTGCCATGGCAATAAAAGTTAAATATTGGCATGGGGATTTAGGTAAATTTGCCATGTTAATGAAGGTATATTAGCCATGGAAAATAAATAATAAAACTTGCCATGGCAATAAAAGTTAAATATTTCCATGGGAATTTAGGTTAATTTGTCATGTTAATGAAGGTGAAATAAATAATAAAAGTTGCCATGGCAATAGAATTTAAATATTGCCATGGGGATTTAGGTAAATTTGTCATGGTAATGAAGGTGAAATTAATATTAAAACTTTCCATGACAATAAAAGTTAAACATTGCCATGGGGATTTAGGTAAAATTGCCATTTTAATAAAGGTAAATTTGCCATGGCAGATAAATAGTAAAACTTGCCATGGCAATAAAAGTTAAATATTGCCATGGGGGTTTAGGTAAATTCGCCATGTTGTCAAATAAATAGTAGAAATTGCCATGGCAATATTTCCCTTTTTGTGTTGTTTTGACAATTTAGAGAATTACCATGGCCAAATGCAATGGTTTAGAAGGCAAAGTGTAAAATTGTGGAGAGATGTAAATAAGATGGTACATGGGACATGTTGAGTTTTGAAAAAAAACTATACAAGATGGTTTTAAGCTAAAAACATGACGATTTTGCCATGGCGTACAAAATGGGAGACATGGAAACATTCCGGGGGGAAATTAGACTCACATCGAGCTACTCCAAAGACGACCAGCGACGTCGAACATAGACCTGCCAACACCACACTGGCAGGACAATCAACCACAAAAATGAAACGCCTTAAAATTTGCCATCCTAGAGCCACAAAACTAACCATGCAAAGAAGGCACGATTCGTTCACCAGAGGTTGAACACCCCCTAACAACCTGCTTGAGACACACTACTAGTGACAAAAAAATGTTGTGATAGCTCCAAATGAGAACTGAACTTACTGTACAAATATTCAGTTATATATGAAAGCTGCAAATATTTGTGTGTTCTGTAAAATAGCATGGCAAATTTTTATCTAAAAATGTTTGACTGTTTTTATCTGCCTAGAAATCAGCATGGCAACTTTGTACTTGATACAAACTTTGAGCATGGCAAAGATTATTCTAATTCTATGATGTAATTGCCATGCTTTTTATGAATTATTTCCCATGGGGGAATAATTTGCGAGGGTGTGTGAAATTAAATTGCCATGGCAACACATGATATTTGAATTGCATGTATATTGTTATCTTACATGTGCACATACTACATCTAGTTGGTAAGCCATTTGACCTCTACATGGTAAGGAAAAAAGTGACAATTATGCTCACAGAGCAGCACTAGCCGTGCGTGGCCGGGAGTAGCAGGTGCGACGAAGGGGACTAGCCAGAATATCACCTTGAACTCCCAGAGAAAATGGGATCAGCAAGCTCTTCTCCTAGCTTGGAGTCCAGAGCCAGTAGCCTGATCGACTGCTTGAAGTTCATCTGGGCACTTGTCCGTCTGCTTGGAGTTCAGAGCTCTTCGCCTGCTTCGAGTACAGATCCAGAGCCATCGGACGGGACGAAGCAACACGGCGTGCGGAGCACCTGACCATGCAGGACACACACACCCAGCCATGAAGAGCTATGGTGGTCGGTGGCCCTGTTGTCGCTGAACCCCGCGCCCCCTTCTACAACCGTCGTGAGGTTCTGAACGCAGCTCCCGTCCATGGCCAGCTCCTCCCCGAGCAATGTTGCTCTGGACCAAGCTCCGCGCCTACGGCGTCACGCATGGAAGCAGGCGATGAAGGCCAGATCCTCGTACACCCATGGGGACGCTGCCGGTGATCTCCCCTCCCAATCGTCCGCCGCTCCGCCACCCAAATCGGCTGCTGCTCCACCTCCTAAATCGACCGCCGCATGCTATTTGAGGCTTCCACTCCTCGTGTCCGACGGCCACCTCCTCTCGCCGGCCGCCGCCGGCCGCCGCCGCCCGCATCCTCTTCGCCGCCGCCTGCCTCGTGGATGGCGCAACCCGCCTCGTCGCCGGCGCACTTCCTCACGGGACCCGTGTCGAGGAGAGGGGGATGAAGTGGAGTGATGTGTGTGGCTGAGAGTGGGCGGTGTGGTGCGGAGATACGTTTGGGAAAATGAAAAGCGTTCGCGACGACCCGATGATTTTCCTAATGGAATCCTGCGCTGACGTGGCGGACTGCTCTTGCTTCAAGATTCGTACCACCATCAAACGACTGCGGGTACGTTCGGGACGAGCGCCAGAAACACGGTACGTTCGGGAGTTATAGAATCCGTTGATTTTTGCATGTACCAAAGTACGTACGGTGCGTGCATATATAGAACACGTTCCAGGCAAGACGGCTTTCTTGTAGGAGCATAACTCGGGTTCGGGCTCCTTTCTCCGAGTGTACGATATACTGCGTCCAGGTATCAGATCAGGCACTTGTTTTTCTTTCTCAAAAAAATCAATAAGATCAGACATTTGCTTTTAGTCGGGCTCCATGCAATGATGATTCATGAACATATGTACCTTATCGATGGATCCTTTTGTTAGACACATATGTACCTTACCGATGGATCCTTTTGTTAGACTAACATTAGCACATATGCCCATGCGTTGCAACTGTTAAGATACTCATGATCGCATGTACTTAGGCAGCTAGGATCTTCTTTTATTGTTTCCTAGTCTACGAATATCTCCCGATCCTTTTCATGTATAACGGATACGGTTGAGATATCCTTGCCCTTGTACTCTATATGCTATGGCATACGATCAATGAACATATCGACAATCCACATGGTATCAGATACCGCGTTTACTTCCTAACGCTTCCGCCGTTGCCGCCCAGCTGCCGCCGCTGCTCCCTACAGCTGCAGTCCCTCCTGCCGCTGCATCCCATCCCGGCCGCCGCCCTCCTTTGCCGCCGCCTACCTCTCCCTCTTCCTCCACCCAACCCCTAACCTCCACCCGAACCCTAACCCTCCACCATGTCGTTCGCTTCCTACGACTCCTCCTCCTCCTTCTTCCCCATGTCCAGCGCCACCCAACACTCCAACCCATTCGCCGGCCCTGCCCCCATCCCCGCTGAAGACATCCGCAACGCCGACATCCTCGCCCGTGTGCCCATCCGTCTCTCCCAGGAGGACTCATCTTACTATGCATGGAAGACATACTTTCATCTTGTTTTTCGTGAGTTTCATCTCCAGGAGCATATCGACGCCGAGTGGTCGGCTGTCGAGGCGACGATCATTCGCCGGTTTTTCCTAACCATCTTCAAGGACTTGTTCTACACGGTGGTGCAGAATGAAGATCATGCACACGCTGTCTGGACGAAGCTCAGTAGCCTCTTCACCGACAATCGGCTCCAGCGGCTCGTCTTCCTTCAGCAGGAATTCTTTGGGTGCCATCAAAATAATTCCTCCGTGGATGATTTTTGTTTGCGCCTAAAGCATCTTTGCGACGAGCTCCGCGACATCGGCGAGAAAGTCTCCGACGATCTTCTCCTCAGCACCCTCATCGCCGGCCTCAACGAGGAGTTCACTCACGCGGCTGCCAACCTCACGCTCATCCCCAACCCAACCTTCCCCAGGGTTGTCGCCTACTTGCGTTTGGAGGAACGCGGGATGAAGAAGATGAGGGCGCGGGCGGCTCACACCGCCCTCGCCGCCGGCACGTCGCGCGGTGCTGCTCCCCAACAGCAGCCGGCGGCCCCATTCCCGCTGCCCCAGCCGGTCCCGCCGCCCTTCCCGTTTCCCCTACAGGGGGCGCCGGCGCTCCCTGCCTCCAACGAGCGCGGCGGCCGCGGCAAGGGGGGGGGCGCAAGGGCCAGCAGCGGGCGGCTAACCCCGCTGGGCCACCCCGAGTTCAGCAGCAGCAGCCCATGGCGTCGTGGGCTTACGGGCACAATCCTTGGACCGGCGTCGTCCACGCATATTCTATGCCGGTCCCCCGCCCCACCGCTCCCGGCATCCTAGGTCCCTGACCGGCGCAGCACCAAGCATATCACGCCGTCCCGCAGTCACCTGCGGCGTTCGCGACGTTTCAGCAGCCTGGGGCGTACCCGGCCTACCCGCCGCTGCCGGCCCTTGCGCCGCCGCAGCCCGGCACCGGTTACTACAACACGACGCCCGCCCCGCTGCCTTGGGATCCGTCTCTCCTAGCTGCGCTGCAGTCGGCCCCCACCCCCAACACTTACACCGGTGGTGGCGACTGGTTTATGGACTCCGGGGCTACCGCACACATGTCCTCCAACCTGGGTAACTTAACCTCTTTCTCTCCCACCAACACCGCCACTCACATCACTCTCGACGATGGCTCTTCCCTTCCCATTACACATATTGGTTCTACCTCTTTTTCCTCTTCTAGTACACCTATTAATATGTCTCATATCTTAGTTTCTCCTGACTTAATCAAAAATCTTGTCTTTGTTCGCCGTCTTACTCATGAAAATCCGATTACGGTTGAATTTTACGGTTGTGGTTTTTCTGTGAAGGACGCCCGTTCCCGGATGGTTCTTCACCAATGTGACAGCCCGGACGACCTCTACCCGGTCCACCCACCATCCTCCACCGACGCCGCCCCCGTCGCCCTCTCCGCCGGTGTGGACCTCTGGCACGCTCGTTTGGGTCATCCTAATCACGCCACGCTCCGTCATATTCTTCATAGTTTTTCTTTCACTTGTAATAAGGTCGATGACCATACTTGTCATGCTTGTTGTGTTGGCAAACACGTGCGTCTACCCTTTAGCAACTCTACCACTATTACGGCATATCCTTCTTAGTTGATACATTGTGATGTTTGGACATCGCCCATTGCCAGCAACTCTGGCTATCTTTATTATCTTGTCATCTTAGACGATTTTACGCACTATGTGTGGACTTTTCCCCTTCGGCAGAAATCGGATGTTCTCTCAACACTTACATCCTTTTACTCATTTGTCTCTACGCACTTTGGTCGACCCATTCTTGCGTTTCAAACAGACAATGGGAAAGAGTTCGATAGTCTTGCTGTCCGCAACCTACTCGCCACACATGGTACTGTTTTCGTCTAACATGTCCTTACACCTCGCAGCAAAACGGGCGGGCGGAGTGTGTACTTCGCACTCTCAACGACTGCGTCCGTACCCTCCTGTTCCATGCCAACATCCCGCCTCGGTTCTGGCCCGATGCTCTCCCCATCGTGACTCTCCTCGTCAACATCCGGCCATGCCGTGTTCGCTGGAATTATGCGCCACATCAGTTGCTCTATGGCACTCCTCCATCATACGATGATCTTCGCATCTTTGGTTGCCTCTGCTATCCTAGCACCGCCTCCACCTCCCCCCATAAGCTTGCTCCGCGGTCTCTCGCTTGCATCTTTCTTGGGGACCCCTCCAACACAAAGGGCTACCGGTGCTACGACCCCGTCTCTCATCGGGTGATCACTTCTAGGCATGTTTACTTTGACGAAAAAGTGTTTCCATTTCAGCAGGTACCTCCCACGGACGCATCGACTTCGTCGACCCCGCCTCTCCTCGGCGGGCCCCCTGCCGTGCTGCCTCCCCCTCGCGGAGGCCGCACACGTCCTGCCCTCTCCGATTTCGGTGACTCTGTGGGCATACATAGTGCCTCGGATGTTTGGGTGCCGGGCAACTCCGCGGACTCGGCCGCCTCTTCGGCCTCGGGGTCGCGCGCCTCCGTCTCGAGCGCCTTGGCTCCGCCCTCGTCCGCACCCGGCTCGCGACGGCCACCTACGGCCCCACCCGCAGGCGCCCCGGGCCCGCCATTTGCGGCCTCGCCCACAGCCGCCCCAGGCCTGCCTGCTGCGGCTCCGATCGCAGCCGCCCCGGGCCTGCCTGGTGCGGCTCCGACCGCAGCCGCCCCGGGTCTGCCACCCGTGGCCCCGACCACCACCCCTCAGGTTTTGCCACCTGCGGCCTCGGTCTTCTCTGCTGCAGCACCAGACCGGCCCCTTGGTGATGCACCGCCACTCCACATCAAGACGCGATCGCGCACGGGTGCCCTTCGGCCCATCACGCGCTATCCATCGAAGGAGTACATGTGTGCGGCCTCGTCCTCCTCACCGTCGTCGGTTCCGTCATCCGTTTGGACCGCTCTTCACGACCCCAACTGGTTCGCTGCCATGCAGGAGGAGTTCGATGCGTTACAACGCAATCACACGTGGCAGCTCGTCCCACCTCCCCGCCACGCCAACATCATTAGCGGGAAGTGGGTCTTCCGGCACAAGACACGTCCTGACGGCACCCTTGAGCGTTATAAAGCTCGTTGGGTGGTTCGCGGCTTCCGGCAACACGCCGGAGTTGACTTCACCGACACCTTCGCTCCGGTCGTCAAGCCGGGCACGATCCGCACCATCCTTCAGCTTGCAGTGTCTCGTGCCTGGCCGGTTCATCAGCTGGACGTCTCCAACGCGTTCCTCCACGGTCATCTCGCCGAACAGGTGTATTGCCATCAGTCCACCGGCTTTGTGGACGCCGATCATCCTGATCACATGTGCCTGCTCTCTCAGTCCCTCTATGGGCTGAAGCAGGCGCCGAGAGCTTGGTACCAGCGTATCGCCGCTTTCCTTCAGCAGTTAGGCTTCCGAGCTACTCGCTCCGATGCCTCCCTGTTCGTGTACCATCACGGTCCGGCGACTGCTTATCTCCTGCTCTACGTCGACGACATCATCTTCACGGCCTCTTCGGCTCAGCTTCCCGACCAGCTCACTGCTCGTCTCAGCACCGAATTTGCCATGAAGGATTTGGGGCCGCTTCATTACTTCCTCGGCATTGAGGTCATTCGGCGCTTCGGCGGGTTTTCCCTTCATCAACAGAAGTACGCCCATGAGCTTCTTGAGCGCGCCGGCATGCTTAACTGCAAGCCTGTTGTCACTCCTGTTGACACGAAGGCCAAACTCTCTGCGCTTGAGGGTTCTCCAGCACTAGATGACCTGTTCTACCGGTCTATTGTCGGCGCCCTTCAGTACTCAACCCTCACACGACCGGATTTGCAGTACGCCGTCCAGCAGGTGTGCCTACACATGCATGCTCCCTGTGATAGCCATTGGAACCTGCTGAAGCGGATTCTACGCTACATCCGCGACACTATGTCCCTTGGGCTCACCTTGACAGCATCCTCCTCCACCGACATGGTCGCTTACTCTGATGCTGACTGGGCTGGCTGTCCGGATACCCGTCGTTCCACCTCCGGTTACTGCATTTACTTGGGGCCATCCCTCATCTCCTGGTCGTTGAAACGACAGCCTACGGTTTCTCGTTCCAGTGCTGAGACAGAGTACAAGGCTGTTGCCAACGCCGTTGCCGAGTGTTCCTGGTTACGGCAACTTCTTCAGGAGCTCCATCATGACGTTTCACGTGCCACTCTTGTGTACTGTGACAATGTCTCGACTGTTTACCTCTCCGCCAACCCCGTTCATCATCGTCGCACGAAGCATATCGAGCTGGACATTCACTTCGTGCGTGAGCAGGTGGCTCTCGGCCGCATCCGTGTGCTACACGTTCCCACCGCTCAGCAGTTCGCCGATGTCATGACCAAGGGGTTACCAACGTCTACCTTCGAGGAGTTCCAGTCTAGTCTCTACATCACTCGCGACGTATCGACTGTTGGGAGGGGGTGTTGAGATACTCATGATCACATGTACTTAGGCAGCTAGGATCTTCTTTTTTTGTTTCCTAGTCTACAGATATCTCCCGGTCCTTTCCATGTATAGCGGATACGGTTGAGATATCCTTGCCCTTGTACTCTATATATGCTACGGCATACGATCAATGAACATATCGACAATCCACAGCAACGGGGGAGATTCTTTTACGAGAAGTAACGGGAAAGATAATTGACGTGTCATTCAAAAAAAAGGGTCTCCACAATGGTAGGTGACAGTGCAATGAGTTATGGTTTTCTCGCTGGACATGTTTGACCCGTGAAATCTCGATAGTGGTGCGGTTGGTCGGCGTGGTGGCGAGCACTCAACTCATGCATTTTTTTCTCCGGGTCTGCCTAAATCTTGGGGTTGTGCCTGCCTCCTCAATTGGTGGTTGCGTGGCGACCTTAGGGACATGGTTGCTTTGACCACTCTATCCTACGATGGCGTAACCAGGTGGATTATTAATTGCAACGTATAAATCCCGTTTCATTAGCATAATCAGACATGAATGTCCCTTCTTTTTAGGTGTATTCTCTTTGATTATTTTAGTGCTCAAGTGCCCATCGTTTTGCTCTAATTAAAGCCAAGCAACATATTCTCTTTTATTGGCACGTGTCCACAATGTTTTTTCATTTATAGTCAACCAGCATAGAACGAACACGCACCACTAACCAATGGCCAACACGAATATTTAAGAAAATACTATAGCGTTAGATTAGAAATATTTTTAATCTATTTGAACATTAAAAAATATGAATTGGCGAATATTCTTGGAAACGTGAACACTTTTTAAAATCCCAAACAATTGTTTTTTGAAAATTCCAATTATTTTGGAAAAACACAAACAAAATTAGAAATATTAATAGTTCAAATTCACAAACAATATTTTGGAAACATGAAAATTTTATAAAAATACAAAAAAATCATTTTTCTTATTTTTCTAAAAGGGAACATGCAAAAAAATTAGAAAATGTTTTCTTAGACGAAAATATTAATTTGGATTTATGAACATTTCACTAAAACAAGAATATTTTAAAATGTGAAACATTTTACAAAATGTAATTTTTAGAAAATAAATTTGAGGAATATTTTAATAACACACAAAAAAGTATAAAATGTAAAATGAGAAAACAGGAATTTTTTAAAAGTTTCGAACTTTTTTAAAATCGGAAATTGTGTATTGAATTCTGACCATTTTTTAATATTCAAACAAAAATAAAATTATTAATATTTTATAAATTTTTACTTGACATAAAAATAAAAATAAATAAGGAAAAAAGGAAATATAAAAGAGAAAGATAAAGGAATAGAAAAAGAAAATTAGAAACATAACATAAAAAAAGGGGAAACGGGTCGGCACAGTTATAGGCGCCTTGTGGGCAGCTTCAACTATTTATCGCTCCATGCGAGAAATAAGATCTTCCCAACTGCATGGGCAATAATAAGTGGGCTGGCTTCGTTGGGCCGAAGCGTGCGTGGCCCAATTACGGAATTCTTGACAAACTTTTTTTCTCTTCTATCGGATAGACGCACAAAAGTTTAGTACCACCTCGTATAGAAAAATAATAATATTTTCAACGGTGAACAGATGAAAAAATAGGAGAAACGCACCTTGATTGATTAGTAGGTATAGAAGTATGCTGCCCGTATGTTCCGTTGAAGAAAAAATATCCACAAGAGTTGTGCTCTCCGAGTTCGCATTCTTGAGGAAAAGTCAGGCCGCGCATCGCTTCGCTTGGGGTGACACGGGTGGCATTAGAAACCTGCCTCCAGCCCTCCCTCCCACCCCCATGCCGTCGTCGCTTGTGGAGACCGCCAATGACCACGTGGTCGCCAAGGACGGCGGCCGTGAGGATCTGGCTGCTCCGCCCCGTGCGAAGGGCTTTGGACGTCGAGGGTGTTGCTCCTCCATCTCCTCAGCCGCGAGGGTGGTAAGTGACGACGGCGCTATCACCGGTTGCAGCGTGTGGCGCAGTCTCCTTGCTTGCGTCCGGATTTGAAAGTGGCTTCCCTCCCCCAAAAAGTGCTCATGTCGGCTGGACCTAGTCGGCGGTGGCCTCTGGTCACTTGGTCCGTTGAAGGTGGACTGCCTGGAGCTGCGGATCGTAATGGGGGTAAATCCTCGGTTGGCCCTCTATCCACTGCGGTGACAACACCGGTTGGTGTCGTTTCCCTCCTCGGAGGTGTCGTCGAGGTTTGTTCCCTCTCCTTGCCACTCCAAATCCCGAGTGAAAACCCGTTCAGACTGGACGACACTGGCGTGGCGTGCGTCACCACCTTCTTGAAGTTGTATGGTGGGAGAGTGCGGTGGTGCTGGGAGGTGGCTACTGGGTTTGCTGTGTCAGCAGCGAGGGAGATGGAGCTTGGTGCTTTATCTCTGATGAATCAGTGATGGTCCGCACCCCTTCAAAATTGTTCGCACGCCGGTTGGTGTTTGCTTGCTTGAAATTTTGCCTGGCTATAGAACATCACCCTTTCTTAACATCCTGTAAATTTTTCAGATTGTTTAGAAACTTTTAAATATGGTTTCCACAAAGTTTTCATTGAATGTTGGTTTCCGTATGATATCCTCCCTATGTTGGAGTATTGGACCAACATGCACAGAAATGTCTTCCTAGGGCCTGGATTATTTTTGGAACAAGAAATATATTAGAGAATTAAAGTGGCTAAGCTCTCGGCAACGCCATGAATTCCCAGTGGTTTGAGTCAATGCTCGAGTCAATGCTCCCCCTGACTCACATGTGTTAACCTAATTTTTTTATTTTGGCTTCTTTACCCCCTAATAAATTACCGCTGAAGTCGTGCCGAAAAATCTGGAGGGCGCCCCACTACCCACTCCGCCCCTTCGTTATGCTTCTACTCCCTCCGTCCGGTGAAAAGTGTACATATAGAAATTTTAAGACAAATTATGGCGTGGAGTAAAAAATGCATTGGAAAGGTGCAAGACACCATCTCTCCTCTATAATTACACAACCCCCAATGAGCTAAGGGCATGTAGAAATTAAGGAGACCATGTGTAGAATGTTATTCGTCATGATTACCGTGTGATGAGAGAGAAGCATTTTTTCTACTTTAAAGTGCATTGGGAAGATAGAAGTACAATCTTTTGTGGACAAATTTTAAAGTCAAACGTACACTCTTCACTGGACAAAGGGAGTACAAGAGATAGAGGAGCGATGAGAGAGAGAGAGAGACGGAGAGAACAGGGAGAAGGCCACTCGCCGCCGTTGGTCCATCCCTCACCCCCATCTACCACCCCTCCCCTCTGGATCTCCCCGGCGTTTCTTCATCCATCTTTCCCTCATGCAGCGGCAACACTGCAGCCGCGGTCGGGGCAAAAGGTGTGGCGGCAACTGCAACGGTGCAGTCCTCATCACCCCGAGCTCTTCTCCTGGATGCATGCCTCCCCTATCCACATCCTTGTCCTGTGGTGTCCATCCCCCGCCGCCCGTCCTCGCCTCTCTCTCCATCCTGGGCAGAAGGGGGCCTAGGAAATAGCCGGCGCTGGGGCTGCGCTCTTGGCAAATTTGACAAATTTGACCTATGGACGAAATGAAATCACAAAATGAACTGTCCGTGAAACTATTTCACGCGGCTGACCTTTTTGTGTGACGCCCGACATGAAGGCGCCACACTACACTGTGCAACGCCTCACAGATAGGCGCTACACGGCCAGTGTCACACCCGTGTGATCCGAAAATTACTAAGTCAGTGTGCAGCGCCTGAGAGCTAGGCGCCACACTATACAGTGTAGCGCCTAGCTCCTAGGCGTTGCACTAGTGCAGCGCCTGAGAGCTAGGCGCCACGGGTCAGCCGCGTGAAATAGTTTCACGGACAGTTCATTCTGTGATTTGATTTTGTCTATAGGTCAAATTTGTCAAATTTGCCCTGCGCTCTTATGGATAGGGATGGCGGCCTGGACGGAGATCTAGTGAAATAGGTTGATGATTCCTTAATTTCTGCTCATGCACGAGGGGCTAAAAGGAAGTAAGTCCACATTCCATGGTATCCCATTCTTCTCTATTTTGACTACAATGTACATTAGAATATTTTCCCACCGATAATTTAGGGCCTATCCAGTAAAGGATATATATTTTGAATGTCTGCATATCTGAATCTCTGGTTGTTTGAACGTCAATCTTCATAATTATATGCTTTACATGAAGTTTCCTTCTTAATTCTTTATTTGCTCGTGTGACATTTCCTAGCAGCCCTTTGAGGAGGATATTGCTGCAGAAAGCGCAAGAAGGTAAGATGAATGAGTAGAGAATAGAGGAAGCTTTTTCTTTTCTTGCTATTGCATTTATTTGTTGCACACATCTTTGTTTGGAAGGGTGAGACTTCTCAACAGTCAGTTAATTATTTTCCCCTTAAGTTGTTGTATGAGAGCAAAAGTTATGTTCCTTTCAAATTCAGAAGAGAATTGTATATGTATTGTGGGAGTTTAGTTGATCCTTTTCTTTTCTAATATACAAATACATTTATTGTAGGAGGTTTAGTTGATGTTTTCCTATTCGATTTATAGTGGAGGAAGGAACCGAGAGAAAGAGACTTTTCAAATTGTACATGTTGTTTTAGTTAGTGCAGAGGTACTAACTTGGGTGAGAGTTCTTGACTTCATCTCGCAAGAACACAACGAAATTTGAGAAGAGTCTCCCGTACTATCTGATTGTTGTCTCCGTACTATCTCATTGTTGTCTAATGAGATATTGTTCTTCTTGATATTGGGAACATTCATCAGGAAGTTGGTGGAGTCTTTCTGCCATGGGATTGATTAAGAGACTATCTCATTGTTGTCTAACGATATGTGATCTTCTTGATATTAGTAACACTCTTAGGATTGATTAAGAGACTATCTCATTGTTGTCTATGAGATATTGATCTTCCTGATATTGGGAACATTCGTTAGGCAGTTGGTGAGTCTTCCTACCATGGCGAACCAACCTGTGGTTGGATGATTAGACGGACAATGGTATCTTCATCCCACCAGGGTTAAGTCCTGGTGCTCGCATTATTCCTGGATATATTTCAGGATTTTTGGTGATGCGCTTTCAATGGGAGGAGATGTTTCCGTCAACGAAGAGGCGCCTACGATGACTTCGAATATGATATGCCGGCTCAGTCTCTCGAAGGTGCTCATAGGGGTAGGTGTGCGTGTGTGCGTTCATAGTGTATGCGTGTATGTATGAGCGATTGTATTTGTGCCGTGTTAAAAAAAGTCTTCCTACCATGGGATTAATTAAGAGACTTATAGCTCAGGATCAGTCCGATGGGAGAAAACTTACAGACGATTGGTCGGAAGTGTTTCCCTGAGATATTTATCTAGCCTTCACTTGACTCTCGTGTTAAATGGAGATAAGTGGGTTTATTGGAGTGATAAATCCTCATGAGCAATCTAAAGAGTGTCTCGGGAGTCCTTGAGATGTGAAGTATCTGGAGGGTTACATTGATGAAAGATCATGGATGTCGTCTAGAGGGGGTTAAATAGGCGCTTTAAAATAATTATGGTTTAGATTTGAACAAATACGGAATAAACTAGCGTTTAATTTATCAAGCACAAAACCTAAAACAACTAGGCTCACCTATGTGCATCAAGAACTTATGATAAGCAAGATAGACAACTAAGTGATAGCAAGATATATAACTTGAAACACTATGGCTATCACAAAGTAAAGTGCATAAGTAAAAGGCTTGGGTAGGAGATAGCCGAGGCACGCGGAGACGACGATGTATCCCGAAGTTCACACCCTTGCAAATCCTAATCTTCGTTTAGAGTGGTGTGGAGGCACAATGCTCCCCAAAATGCCACGAGGGCCACTGTAATCTCCTCACGCCCTCCTACAATGTAAGATGTTGTGATTACACTAAGGGACCCTTGAGGGCTGTCATCGAACTTGTACAAATGGTGACCCTTGGAACGGTCATGGAACCCATACAATTGGCAACCCTTGGGTGCGGTCACCGAAACCCGTGCAATTGTTCGGGGCAATCTCCACAACTTAATTGGAGACCCCAACGCTTGCCCCAGAGCTTTCCACCATAATGATTGGGCTCCGCGAGACCACCAACCATCTAGGGCACCCAAGCACCCAAGAGGAACAAGCTTTAGGGTACCAAGCACCCAATAGTAATAAGCTACTCAACTTTCACTTTCACGTATCACTATGCACTACTGCAGGATGCTGCTAACGCGACACTACGACCAGAGACCCTTCGGCGAAACTGTGTGCGATGCCATAATCGCAAACGGTGGTGTAAAAAACAGTCAAAAAAGGTGCAAAACGTTTGCGATGGAGGATGCATCAAACACGGTTCAGATTTTAGTTGCGTGTGCGATTCAGGGCATACGGTTCAGTTCAATTAACCGTTTTCGATGAGGCGGAACAAAAGAAACGGCAGCCAGATGAAGGTGTGTGCGATGTACATCATACGGTTCACTCGGATGAACTGTTTGTGATTAGGCAACACAAAAGAAACGGTCAGCCAGATGAATGTGTGTGCGATATACGGCATGCGGTTCACTCGGATGAACTGTTTGCGTTGAGACAAGAGAATAGAAACGGTTCAGCTTAACAAGATGTGTGTGTTGTGCGATGGGATTGCATACAAAACAACAACATATATATTATATATACACACTTATAAGGACATGCTTGCATAACCAAATTAAACATCCACTTACATAGGTGGCTACTACAACCATGGCATTTGCACACACCAAAGTAAACTATTACATGCATAATTACATAGGTGGCTACTACACACATGACATTTCCAAACACCAATAAAATAAACTATATACTACATGCATGATTAAGTAGCACAAATGATCATCTGATCATCATCTACTTCTTGTGATGCTTGCTCTGCTTGTGGCTCGATCCGGGCTCGTCGATTTGGGTAACGAGGCACTCCCTCATGTCAACGATCCGCCTGTGCATCTCGTAGCATGTGTACACGCTCTTGGCCACGAACCTGAGGTGAGGTTCATCCAGTTGCCGCATCCAGGCCCCGTGCCAGGATATGGGACTTGTTCTCCGGGCATCCTGCTTCATCTTTTCGTAGTAGGGGTTGATGATGGCCGAGGCGAGTTCGACCAGGGAGTCCTTCTTCGTGCTGTCCCATGCTACCTCTTGAGCACTGCGTTGGTTTTCCCTTGAAGAGGAAAGGGTGATGCAGTAAAGTAGCGTAAGTATTTCCCTCAGTTTTTGAGAACCAAGGTATCAATCCAGTAGGAGACCACGCTCAAGTCCCACGCACCTACACAAACAAATAAGAACCTTGCAACCAACGCGATAAAGGGGTTGTCAATCCCTTCACGGCCACTTGCAAAAGTAAGATCTGATAGAGATGATAAGATAATATTTTTGGTATTTTTATGATAAAGACTAAAGTAAAGAAAGCAAAATAAACGGTAATAGAAATAGCTTGTTGACGGAAGATTAATATGATGGAAAATAGACCCGGGGTCCATAGGTTTCACTAGTGGCTTCTCTCAAGATAGCATAAGTATTACGGTGGGTGAACAAATTACTATCGAGCAATTGATAGAATTGAGTATAGTTATGAGAATATCTAGGTATGATCATGTATATAGGCATCACGTCCGTGACAAGTAGACCGACTCCTGCATGCATCTACTACTATTACTGCACACATCGACCGCTATCCAGCATGCATCTAGAGTATTAAGTTCATAAGAACGGAGTAACGCTTTAAGCAAGATGACATGATGTAGAGGGATAAACTCATGCAATATGATATAAACCCCATATTTTTATCCTCGATGGCAACAATACAATACGTGTCGTTTCCCCTACTGTCACTGGGATCGAGCACCGCAAGATTGAACCCAAAGCTAAGCACTTCTCCCATTGCAAGAAAGATCAATCTAGTAGGCCAAACCAAACTGATAATTCAAAGAGACTTGCAAAGATAACCAATCATACATAAAAGAATTCAGAGGAGATTCAAATATTGTTCATAGATAATCTTGATCATAAACCCACAATTCATCGGATCTCGACAAACACACCGCAAAAGAAGATTACATCGAATAGATCTCCAAGAGAATCGAGGAGAACTTTGTATTGAGATCCAAAGAGAGAGAAGAAGCCATCTAGCTAATAACTATGGACCCGAAGGTCTGAGGTAAACTACTCACACATCATCGGATCGGCTATGGTGTTGATGTAGAAGCCCTCGTGATCAATGCCCCCTCCGGCGGGGCGCCGAAAAAGGCCCCAAGATAGGATCTCACGGGTACAGAAGATTGCGGCGGTGGAAATAGGGTTTCTGCTCCTCCCCTGATGTTTTCGGGGTACGTAGGTATATATAGGAGGAAGAAGTAGGTCGGTGGAGCTACGAGGGGCCCACGAGGGTGGAGGGTGCGCCCAGGGGGGGTAGGCGCGCCCCCTGCCTCGTGGCCTCCTCGTTGATTGCTTGACGTCCACTCCAAGTCCTCTAGATCATGTTTGTTCAGAAAATCACGTTCTCAAAGGTTTCATTCCGTTTGGACTCCGTTTGATATTCCTTTCCTTCGAAACACTGAAATAGGCAAAAAAACAGCAATTTGTGCTGGGCCTCCGGTTAATAGGTTAGTCCCAAAAATAATATAAAAGCGTATAATAAAGCCCATTGAACATCCAAAACAGATAATATAATAGCATGGAACAATCAAAAATTATAGATACGTTGGAGACGTATCAAGCATCCCCAAGCTTAATTCCTGCTCGTCGTCGAGTAGGTAAATGATAAAAACAGAATCTTTTATGTGGAATGCTTCTTAGCATAATTTTCAATGTAATTCTTTTTATTGTGGCATGAATATTTAGATCCGAAAGATTCAAGATAAAATTTTAATGTTGACATAAAAACAATAATACTTCAAACATGCTAACCAAGAAATTATGTCTTATCAAAATAACATAGCCAAAGAAAGCTCATCCCTACAAAATCATATAGTTAGGCCATGCTTCAATTTCGTCACAGAAAACGTTCTCATCATGCATAACCCCGATGACAAGCCGAGCAATTGGTTCATACTTTTAATGCGCTTCAGCCTTTTCAATCCTTACGCAATACATGAGCGCAAGCCATGGATATAGCACTATGGGTGGAATAAAGTATAATGATGGGGGTTATGTGAGAAGACAAAAAAGGTAGAAAGTCTCACTCTGACGCGGCTAATCAATAGGCTATGGAGATGCCCATCAATTGATGTCAATGAGAGGAGTAGGGATTGCCATGCAACGGATGCACTAGAGTTATAAATATATGAAAGCTCGACAAAAGAAACTAAGTGGGTGTGCATCCAACTTGCTTGCTCACGAAGACCTAGGGCATTTTGAGGAAGCCCATCACTGGAATATACAAGCCAAGTTCTATAATGAAAAATTCCCACTAGTATATGAAAGTGACAACATAGGAGACTCTCTATCATGAAGATCATGGTGCTACTTTGAAGCACAAGTGTGGAAAAAGGATAGTAACATTGTCCCTTCTCTCTTTTTCTCTCATTTTTTCTTCTTTTTTTTCTCTTTTTTTTGTTGGGCCTTCTCTTTTTTTCTTTGGCCTCCTTTTTTTATTTTGTTTAGTCCGGAATCTCATCCCGACTTGTGGGGGAATCATAGTCTCCATCATCCTTTCCTCACATGGGACAATGCTCTAATAATGATGATCATCACACTTTTATTACTTACAACTCAATACTTAGAACAAAATTGTTGGGAACGTAGTAATTTCAAAAAAAAAATCCTACGCACACGCAAGATCATGGTGATGCATAGCAACGAGAGGGGAGAGTGTTGTCCACGTACCCTCGTAGACCGAAAGCGGAAGCGTTAGCACAACGCGGTTGATGTAGTCGTACGTCTTCACGATCCAACCGATCAAGTACCGAACGTACGGCACCTCCGAGTTCAGCACACGTTCAGCCCGATGATGCCCCTCGAACTCCGATCCAGCCGAGTGTTGAGGGAGAGTTTCATCAGCACGACGGCGTGGTGAAGATGATGATGTTCTACCGACATAGGGCTTTGCTTAAGCACCGCTACAGTATTATCGAGGTGGACTATGGTGGAGGGGGGCACCGCACACGGCTAAAAGATCAAACGATCAATTCTTGTGTCTCTAGGGTGCCCCCTGCTCCCGTATATAAAGGAGCAAGGGGGGAGGTGCGGCCGGCCAGGAGGGGGCGCGCCAGGAGGAGTCCTACTCCCACCGGGAGTAGGACTCCCTCCCTTTCCTTGTTGGATTAGGAGAAGGGGGAAGGAGGAGAGAGGGGGAAAGGAAAAAGGGGGGGCGCCGCCCCCTCCTTGTCCAATTCGGACTTGGGGGGAGGGGCGCGCGGCTGCCCCTTGGCCGCCTCTCCTCTTCCACCAATTGGGCCCATGAGGCCCAATAGCCTCCGGGGGGTTCCGGTAACTCCCCGGTACTCCGGTATATGTCCGATAACCCCCGGAACCATTCCGGTGTCCGAATATAGTTGTCCAATATATCAATCTTCATGTCTCGACCATTTCGAGACTCCTCGTCATGTCCGTGATCACATCCGGGACTCCGAACAACCTTCGGTACATCAAAACTCATAAACTCATAATATAACTGTCATCGAAACTTTAAGCTTGCGGACCCTACGGGTTCGAGAACTATGTAGACATGACCGAGACACGTCTCCGGTCAATAACCAATAGCGGAACCTGGATGCTCATATTGGCTCCCACATATTCTACGAAGATCTTTATCGGTCAGACCGCATAACAACATACGTTGTTCCCTTTGTCATCGGTATGTTACTTGCCCGAGATTCGATCGTCGGTATCTCAATACCTAGTTCAATCTCGTTACCGGCAAGTCTCTTTACTCGTTCTGTAATACATCATCCCGCAACTAACTCATTAGTTGCAATGCTTGCAAGGCTTAAGTGATGTGCATTACCGAGTGGGCCCAGAGATACCTCTCCGACAATCGGAGTGACAAATCCTAATCTCGAAATACGCCAACCCAACAAGTACCTTCGGAGACACCTGTAGAGCACCTTTATAATCACCCAGTTACGTTGTGACGTTTGGTAGCACACAAAGTGTTCCTCCGGTAAACGGGAGTTGCATAATCTCATAGTCATAGGAACATGTATAAGTCATGAAGAAAGCAATAGCAACATACTAAACGATCGAGTGCTAAGCTAACGGAATGGGTCAAGTCAATCACATCATTCTCCTAATGATGTGATCCCGTTAATCAAATGACAACTCATGTCAATGGCTAGGAAACATAACCATCTTTGATCAACGAGCTAGTCAAGTAGAGGCATACTAGTGACACTCTGTTTGTCTATGTATTCACACAAGTATTATGTTTCTGGTTAATACAATTCTAGCATGAATAATAAACATTTATCATGATATAAGGAAATAAATAATAACTTTATTATTGCCTCTAGGGCATATTTCCTTCAGTCTCCCACTTGCACTAGAGTCAATAATCTAGATTACACAGTAATGATTCTAACACCCATGGAGCCTTGGTGCTGATCATGTTTTGCTCGTGGAAGAGGCTTAGTCAACGGGTCTGCAACATTCAGATCCGTATGTATCTTGCAAATTTCTATGTCTCCCACCTGGACTAAATCCCGGATGGAATTGAAGCGTCTCTTGATGTGCTTGGTTCTCTTGTGAAATCTGGATTCCTTCGCCAAGGCAATTGCACCAGTATTGTCACAAAAGATTTTCATTGGACCCGATGCACTAGGTATGACACCTAGATCGGATATGAACTCCTTCATCCAGACTCCTTCATTTGCTGCTTCCGAAGCAGCTATGTACTCCGCTTCACACGTAGATCCCGCCACGACGCTTTGTTTAGAACTACACCAACTGACAGCTCCACCGTTCAATGTAAACACGTATCCGGTTTGCGATTTAGAATCGTCCGGATCAGTGTCAAAGCTTGCATCGACGTAACCATTTACGACTAGCTCTTTGTCACCTCCATAAACGAGAAACATATCCTTAGTCCTTTTCAGGTATTTCAGGATGTTCTTGACCGCTGTCCAGTGATCCACTCCTGGATTACTTTGGTACCTCCCTGCTAGACTTATAGCAAGGCACACATCAGGTCTGGTACACAGCATTGCATACATGATAGAGCCTATGGCTGAAGCATAGGGAACATCTTTCATCTTCTCTCTATCTTCTGCAATGGTCGGGCATTGAGTCTTACTCAACTTCACACCTTGTAACACAGGCAAGAACCCTTTCTTTGCTTGATCCATTTTGAACTTCTTCAAAACTTTGTCAAGGTATGTGCTTTGTGAAAGTCCAATTAAGCGTCTTGATCTATCTCTATAGATCTTGATGCCTAATATATAAGCAGCTTCACCGAGGTCTTTCATTGAAAAACTCTTATTCAAGTATCCCTTTATGCTATCCAGAAATTCTATATCATTTCCAATCAACAATATGTCATCCACATATAATATCAGAAATGCTACAGAGCTCCCACTCACTTTCTTGTAAATACAGGCTTCTCCAAAAGTCTGTACAAAACCAAATGCTTTGATCATACTATCAAAGCGTTTATTCCAACGCCGAGATGCTTGCACCAGTCCATAAATGGATCGCTGGAGCTTGCACACTTTGTTAGCTCCCTTTGGATCGACAAAACCTTCTGGTTGCATCATATACAATTCTTCTTCCAGAAATCCATTCAGGAATACAGTTTTGACATCCATTTGCCAAATTTCATAATCATAAAATGCGGCAATTGCTAACATGATTCAGACAGACTTAAGCATCGCTACGGGTGAGAAAGTCTCATCGTAGTCAATCCCTTGAACTTGTCGAAAACCTTTTGCAACAAGTCGAGCTTTATAGATAGTAACATTACCGTCAGCGTCAGTCTTCTTCTTGAAGATCCATTTATTCTCAATGGCTTGCCGATCATCAGGCAAGTCAAGCAAAGTCCACACTTTGTTCTCATACAGGGATCCCATCTCAGATTTCATGGCCTCAAGCCATTTTCCGGAATCTGGGCTCACCATCGCTTCTTCATAGTTCGTAGGTTCGTCATGGTCTAGTAACATAACCTCCAGAACAGGATTACCGTACCACTCTGGCGCGGATCTTACTCTGGTTGACCTACGAGGTTCAGTAACAACTTGATCTGAAGTTCCATGATCATCATCATTAACTTCCTCACTAATTGGTGTAGGCGTCACAGGAACCGGTTTTTGTGATGAACTACTTTCCAATAAGGGAGCAGGTACAGTTACCTCATCAAGTTCTACTTTCCTCCTACTCACTTCTTTTGAGAGAAACTCCTTCTCTAAAAAGGATCCATTCTTAGCAACGAATGTCTTGCCTTGGGATCTGTGATAGAAGGTGTACCCAACAGTCTCCTTTGGGTATCCTATGAAGACACATTTCTCCGATTTGGGTTCGAGCTTATCAGGTTGAAGCTTTTCCACATAAGCATCGCAGCCCCAAACTTTAAGAAATGACAACTTTGGTTTCTTGCCAAACCATAGTCCATAAGGCGTCGTCTCAACGGATTTTGATGGTGCCCTATTTAACGTGAATGCAGCCGTGTCTAAAGCATAACCCCAAAATGATAGCGGTAAATCAGTAAGAGACATCATAGATCGCACCATATCTAGTAAATTACGATTACGACGTTCGGACACACCATTACGCTGTGGTGTTCCGGGTGGCGTGAGTTGCGAAACTATTCCGCATTGTTTCAAATGTAGACCAAACTCGTAACTCAAATATTCTCCTCCACGATCAGATCATAGAAACTTTATTTTCTTGTTACGATGATTTTCAACTTCACTCTGAAATTCTTTGAACTTTTCAAATGCTTCAGACTTACGTTTCATTAAGTAGATATACCCATATCTGCTTAAATCATCTGTGAAGGTGAGAAAATAACGATATCCGCCGCGAGCCTCAACATTCATCGGACCACATACATCTATGTGTATGATTTCCAACAAATATGTTGCTCTCTGCATAGTTCCGGCGAACGGCGTTTTAGTCATCTTGCCCATGAGGCACGGTTCGCAAGTACCAAGTGATTCATAATCAAGTGGTTCCAAAAGTCCATCAGTATGGAGTTTCTTCATGCGCTTTACACCGATATGACCTAAACGACAGTGCCACAAATAAGTTGCACTATCATTATCAACTCTGCATCTTTTGGCTTCAACATTATGAATATGTGTATCACTACTATCGAGATTCATCAAAAATAGACCACTCTTTAAGGGTGGATGACCATAAAAGATATTACTCATATAAATAGAACAACCATTATTCTCTGATTTAAATGAATAACCGTCTCGCATCAAACAAGATCCAGATATAATGTTCATGCTCAACGCTGGCACCAAATAACAATTATTTAGGTCTAATACTAATCCCGAAGGTAGATGTAGAGGTAGCGTGCCGACGGCGATCACATCGACTTTGGAGCCGTTTCCCACGCACATCGTCCCCTCGTTCTTGGCCAGTGTTCGCTTAATCCGTAGTCCCTCTTTCGAGTTGCAAATATTAGCAATAGAACCAGTATCAAATACCCAGGTGCTACTGCGAGCTCTAGTAAGGTACACATCAATAACATGTATATCACATATACCTTTGTTCACCTTGCCATCCTTCTTATCCGCCAAATACTTGGGGCAGTTCCGCTTCCAGTGACCAGTCTGCTTGCAGTAGAAGCACTTAGTCTCAGGCTTAGGTCCAGACTTGGGTTTCTTCTCTTGAGCCGCAACTTGCTTGCTGTTCTTCTTGAAGTTCCCCTTCTTCTTCCCTTTGCCCTTTTTCTTGAAACTGGTGGTCTTATTGACCATCAACACTTGATGCTCCTTCTTGATTTCTACCTCCGCAGCCTTTAGCATTGCGAAGAGCTCGGGAATCGTCTTATCCATCCCTTGCATGTTATAGTTCATCACGAAGCTCTTGTAGCTTGGTGGTAGTGATTGAAGAATTCTGTCAATGACGCTATCATCCGGAAGATTAACTCCCAGTTGAATCAAGTGATTGTTATACCCAGACATTTTGAGTATATGCTCACTGACAGAACTATTCTCCTCCATCTTGCAGTTGTAGTACTTATTGGAGACTTCATATCTCTCAATCCGGGCATTTGCTTGAAATATTAACTTCAACTCCTGGAACATCTCATATGCTCCATGACGTTCAAAACGTCGTTGAAGTCCCGGTTCTAAGCCGTAAAGCATGGCACACTGAACTATCGAGTAGTCATCAGCTTTGCTCTGCCAGACGTTCATAACATCTGGTGTTGCTCCTGCAGCAGGTTTGGCACCTAGCGGTGCTTCCAGGACGTAATTCGTCTGTGCAGCAATGAGGATAATCCTCAAGTTACGGACCCAGTCCGTTTAATTGCTACCATCATCTTTCAACTTTGCTTTCTCAAGGAACACATTAAAATTCAACGGAACAACAGCACGGGCCATCTATCTACAATCAACATAGACAAGCAAGATACTATCAGGTACTAAGTTCATGATAAATTTAAGTTCAATTAATCATATTACTTAAGAACTCCCACTTAGATAGACATCCCTCTAATCCTCTAAGTGATCACGTGATCCAAATCAACTAAACCATAACCGATCATCACGTGAAATGGAGTAGCTTTCAATGGTGAACATCATTATGTTGATCATATCTACTATATGATTCGCGCTCGACCTTTCGGTCTCAGTGTTCCGAGGCCATATCTGCATATGCTAGGCTCGTCAAGTTTAACAGGAGTATTCTGCGTGTGCAAAACTGGCTTGCACCCGTTGTAGATGGACGTAGAGCTTATCACACCCGATCATCACGTGGTGTCTGGGCACGACGAACTTTGGCAACGGTGCATACTCAGGGAGAACACTTTTATCTTTAAATTTAGTGAGAGATCATCTTATAATGGTACCGTCAATCAAAGCAAGATAAGATGCATAAAAGATAAACATCACATGCAATCAATATAAGTGATATGATATGGCCATCATCATCTTGTGTTTGTGATCTCCATCTCCGAAGCACCGCCATGATCACCATCGTCACCGGCGCGACACCTTGATCTCCATCGTAGCATCGTTGTCGTCTCGCCAATCTTATGCTTCTACGACTATCTCTACCGCTTAGTGATAAAGTAAAGCATTACAGGGCGATTGCATTGCATACAATAAAGCGACAACCATATGGCTCCTGCCAGTTGCTGATAACTCGGTTACAAAACATGATCATCTCATACAATAAAATTTAGCATCATGTCTTGACCATATCACATCACAACATGCCCTGCAAAAACAAGTTAGACGTCCTCTACTTTGTTGTTGCAAGTTTTACGTGGCTGCTACTGGGCTTAGCAAGAACCGTTCTTACCTATGCATCAAAACCACAACGATAGTTTGTCAAGTTGGTGTTGTTTTAACCTTCGCGAGGACCGGGCGTAGCCACACTCGGTTCAACTAAAGTTGGAGAAACTGACACCCGCCAGCCACGGGTAGAACCAGTCTCGGGTAAGCGTACGCGTAATGTCGGTCCGGGCCGCTTCATCCAACAATACCGCCGAACCAAAGTATGACATGCTGGTAAGCAGTATGACTTATATCGCCCACAACTCACTTGTGTTCTACTCGTGCATATGACATCTACGCATAAAACCAGGTTCGGATGCCACTGTTGGGAACGTAGTAATTTCAAAAAAATTCCTACGCACACGCAAGATCATGGTGATGCATAGCAACGAGTGGGGAGAGTGTTGTCCATGTACCCTCGTAGACCGAAAGCGGAAGCGTTAGCACAACGCGGTTGATGTAGTCGTACGTCTTCATGATCCGACCGATCAGGTACCGAACATACGACACCTCCGAGTTCAGCACACGTTCAGTCCAATGACGTCCCTTGAACTCCGATCCAGCCGAGTGTTGAGGGAGAGTTTTGTCAGCACGGCGGCGTGGTGACGATGAAGATGTTCTACCGACGCAGGGCTTCGCTTAAGCACCGCTACAGTATTATTGAGGTGGACTATGGTGGAGGGGGCACCGCACACGGCTAAAAGATCAAACGATCAATTGTTGTGTCTCTAGGGTGCCCCCTGCCCCCGTATATAAAGGAGCAAGGGGGGAGGTGCGGCCGGCCAGGAGGGGGCGCGCCAGGAGGAGTCCTACTCCCACTGGGAGTAGGACTCCCTCCCTTTCCTTGTTGGATGTAACACCCCGGATGTAACTTGCCATATTTGTAACTCCGACTCTTGCCATTTCCGGCTATGTGTTATGATATTCCCTCCGTGGTCGGGTTTTGTCTTTCGTTTTGTATTTTGTCATGTCATGCATTTTCATATCATGTCATCATGTGCATTGCATTTGCATACGTGTTCGTCTCTTGCATCCGAGCATTTTCCCCGTTGTCCGTTTTGCAATTCGGCGCTCCTATCTCCCCCGGCGCACCCCTCTTGTTTTCTTTCGTGTGCGGGTGTCAAACTTTCTCGGAATGGACCGAGGCTTGTCAAGTGGCCTTATTATACCACCCGGAGACCACCGGTCAAGTTTCGTTCCATTTGAAGGTCGTTTGGTACTCCAACGGTTAACCGGGCATCCGCAAAGTCCATTTGAGTGTCCAGCAAAACCCCCTCTAAAACCAGCCCAAAACCCACCAAACTCTCTTCCATGCTCTAGGTCGTTCGATCACGATCGTGTGGGCGAAAACCGCACCTCATTTGGAGCCTCCTAGCTCCCTCTACCAATAAATATGTGAGCATCCCGAAAAACGAAATCGCAGTCTAAACCCTAGCGTCTTCCACCTCGCGCCGCCGGACAACGTCCGCCCGCACCGGACACGTCTGCATGCACCACCCGGCGAATCAGCACGCGCCACGTGGCACCCGTCCGCCGCCGC